>NC_092246.1:20061528-20081528 GCF_036320965.1 Panulirus ornatus | reverse complement strand
CCCACGTATTCCCTGCGTGTCGTACAAGGCGACTAAAAGGGGAGGGATCGGGGGGCTGGAAATCCTTCCCTCTCGTTTTTTTTTTTAATTTTCCAAAAGAAGGAACAGAGAAGGGGGCCAGGTGAGGATATTCCCTCAAAGGTCCAGTCCTCTGTTCTTAACGCTACCTCGGTAATGCGGGAAATGGCGAATAGTATAAAAAAAAAAAAATAATAATAATAATAGGGGACGTGAAGCGTCCTGGGTAAACCATGGAAAGGTCTGTGTGTGTGTGTGGATGTGTGCGGATGTGGCCTCTCTTCATCTGACCCTGGCGTTACTTTGCTAAAGCGGGAAACGGCGATCGAATGTGTGTGTGTGTGGGGGTGGATGTGGATACGGAGCTGTGGTTTCGAGGCATTACACATGACAGCTTGTTTGTGTGTGGATGTGTGCGGATGTGGCCTCTCTTCGTCTGACCCTGGCGTTACCTCGCTAAAGAGGGAAACGGCGATCGTGTGTGTGTGTGTGTGTGTGTGTGTGTGTGATAAAGATCTAAAGGCACTAAAGGAAAACGAATTCTCGAGGCGTGGCGACAGGTTCATGACCCGACGAACGACCAGTGTGTGATGGTGTCTGTCGTGTTGGGTCGTCGTCCCGGGGGGGGGGGGGGGGGGTCGTCACCATCGCTGACAACACGGCACCTTCATCAGTGGTGTCAGCTGACACCACTGGCCAACATTATCTCTCTCTCTCTCTCTCTCTCTCTCTCTCTCTCTCTCTCTCTCTCTCTCTCTCCCCCCACTCCTACCACACTACCCTCGTACCACCACAGCGCATACCCCACCCCTCACCCTCACCATACCTCTCTACCACAATCCTTACCACACACACACACACACACACACACACACACCCTCCTTCCTCCCCACCATCATCACGATTTTCACCACCACTCCACCACCAACACAATCACCATCATCCCCTCCTCCCCTCCCCCTCCTCAACCAGCACCCTGGATATCATCACCCTTCCCCCCCTCACACAACACATCACAACCTCTCCCCCTCCTCAACCAGCACCCTGGACGACACAATGCCTGGACATCATCATCCCCCCTCACACAACACATCACAACTCCTCCCCCTCCTCAACCAGCACTCTGGGCAACACAATGCCTGGATATTATCACCCACCCTTCCCTCCCTCACACAACACAATCCACCAACACTAAACCCGTCTGTTCCTGTCCCCTCACCCGGCAACACTCACTGGACACCCTCCTGCCTACGTGAACAACAAAACTTTCTCATAACTCAATCCTACCTCACAACTGGTGAGGCTAACTCTCTCACAACAACGTACAACACTCACACACACACACACACATATATATATGCCTATGAGTCCACGGGGAAAATGAAACACGAAAAGTTCCAAGTGTACCTTCGTGTAATAATCACATCATCAGGGGAGACACAAGAGAGAAATATAACAGTCAGTTGATATACATCGAACAGACGAAGCTAGGACGCCTGATGATGTGATTATTACACGAAAGTGCACTTGGGAACTTTTCGTGTTTCATTTTCCCCGTAGACTCATAGGAATATCTTGATCACGCGCAAAATAGTGATCCTTTCCAATATATATATATATTGGAGGTGGAAAGATGGAGTGAAAAAGATTTTGTGTGATCGGGGCCTGAACATGCAGGAGGGTGAAAGGAGGGCAAGGAATAGAGTGAATTGGAGCGATGTGGTATACCGGGGTTGACGTGCTGTCAGTGGATTGAATCAAGGCATGTGAAGCGTCCGGGGTAAACCATGGAAAGCTGTGTAGGTATGTATATTTGCGTGTGTGGACGTATGTATATACATGTGTATGGGGGTGGGTTGGGCCATTTCTTTCGTCTGTTTCCTTGCGCTACCTCGCAAACGCGGGAGACAGCGACAAAGTATAATAAAATATATATATATATATATATATATATATATATATATATATATATATATATATATATATATATATATATAACAACTCCCTCATAACAATACATTTATGCCAATTGTAGATATAAAGTACTACAACACCCTCTCATAAATCTATCACACTCACCTCATCAAGTCTACACCACCTTCCTCCCCCCCTCATAAATTGTAGAAGTCCACAACAACATTCCTCATAAATTCTACAGTACCTCCCCCTCCCCCATCCCCCCTCATCCCCTCACCATTACAGAGGACCCAACCCACCTCACAACAGTCAACAAAACACTCTCGTGGCTCCTCATAAATTTCTTCAACACCCACCCACTACTTGTGTCTCAGGACTCACAATCCAGAGGGCCTCATAATCAGACTGGTAGAATGTCGTTAAATAAGTTAAGTGTATAAAAAGATATAATGAAACGAAAATAATATAACATAAAGTGAGTTATAATAGATTGGTAATGATGGATGCGTCTCCCATTTTCTTATTATCTGGCTATCTTACTCCCCCCTCTCTTCTCTCTCTCAGTCTTTCTCTTTATCGGGTCCATCTCTCGCTCTCTCATTTTCTCTGGGGTTCAGTGACCGCTCTCCATCTGTATGGGGGACGTCCAGCTGATCCTGCATTGCAGTAGTAGTGTGTGTGTGTGTGTGTGTGTGTGTGTGTGTGTGTGATGAGGACTGTGTCTTGGGGGGATATGAGTTGGTGTTCGTGGTGGGTGTTTCTGGGGGAGTGGTGTTAGTGGGTGTGTCTCTGAGGTGTGTATGTGTGTGTCTGTGTAAGTGGGCGTGTCTGGGGGAAGGGGAGGGGTGGGTGGGGTTGTATGGTGTTAATGAGTTTGTCTAGGGTGGGTTTATGTTGGTGGTGGGTCTATCTGGGGGTATCTGGGGATATCTGGGGGTATCTGGGGGTATCTGGGGGTGTGATGGTACTGTACCACCGACATACAAACCATCATGTACCATGACCAGTACTATAGCACTATAGTGTGATCAGAAATATATACTATGATTATAATAGGCATGATGGGAATGGTATATTGATATACGAAGGTGTACACCCTGACCCGTGTATATATATATATATATATATATATATATATATATATATATATATATATATATATATATATATATACACACACACACACACACATTTCTCTCTTGTGTCTCTCCTGATGATGTGATCATTACACGAAAGTGCACTTGGGAACTTATCGTGTTTCATTTTCCCCGTGGACTCACAGGTATATATATATATATATATATATATATATATATATATATATATATATATATATATATATATATACCTGGCAGGTGCACAGTGATCCTACACATTACATACAGTTCAGTATATGTTACATAATACAAAACACAACTACAGACTACATCAGGGCCCCCTTGTATCACACAATTCAGACCTCTACAACCAGGTTTCCTGAACTTTGAAACTAGTTCACACACATACATTTCAGGACGTTCAGCTCCTGTACCCAGACTTTAGGAGCCCGTGAGCATTACTGTAATTTACTGTACCCATAACACTACATAACTCGCCTTATGTACCGCTCAGCAACCCATATACAACATTTATGCGTACCCAACTCTCTGTATTATACCATATACACTGCCCTACAGACTACATAAATATATGCTAGACCTAATCATAATGTGTGCCTGTAATACATAGGGCCCTCCTCTGTAACTTGTTTACACAACGCTATACAGCCCAACTCTCTATGTGTATATATGTACTTGAATACATAGGGTCCTCAAACCCATCTGCATGACCACACATACCACTACATACATGGCTACAGGCCCACTACATACATGGCTACAGGCCCACTACATGTATGGCTACAGGCCCACTACATGTATGGCTACAGGCCCACTACATATATGGCTACAGGCCCACTACATATATGGCTACAGGCCTACTACATATATGGCTACAGGCCCAGCCATTTCTCAGACTGTACCCACCATTTCACACGTTACAAGGAGCCCATGTCTGTAACTCGCCTCACACCCAACTGTATCTCGCTGTAACAGAACACATTCCAGGCCTTTCCATCGGGCCTGTAATTTTTTTGGCCTGGGTCACATGTGTCCCGGGTAAATAGATTAAATGGAAATGAACTGCCCAAGCAATGGCAACACCGTGTGGGCAGCGGGGTGAACTTAATTATCCAACGGAGGCCACACTATGTGTGTGTGTGTGTGTGTGTGTGTGTGTGTGTATTTTGGTTAAGCTAACTACCTAAATATGGCAACACGGTGATGGTGGCAGTCCCTGACAACTCTACAATGGCAAAACCCCGTGAGGGTGGCAGCCAGCCGGCCAGCCTGGCAACCCCACGATGGCAACACTGTGTGGGAAGCACCGGGACGTACGATAATTTACAAAAAATAAATGAATAAATAAAACTTGAAAATATAATTTTTTTTTCAAAACAAACACGTAAGGTTATAACTCGTATGTCTTTCTTACCTAGATTAATACAACACCTGGGAATAATTAAGCTCTTCTTGAAACCATAACATAAGTAGTTAGTATGATATATATATATATATCTATGATATCATAAGACTTAAAGATATCGTACATCATCTACCCGTACGTCAGGCAACTCTGAGTAACTGTATGGTGACTGAGTACGATAACTACCAACACTAGACGATATGACGGTATTAACGCCATTAACGAGCAACGAGCGAAAAGGATATAGAGCAAGTGTAGACCTGCCATAAACAAGCGATTAGAGAGAGAAATGCGGTACACAGCAGCCACTAACGAGCGAGAGATACACTGTGGTCTTACATCGTACTGGCCATAAGCGTCATACCTCTGGCAATTAAAACGATGCTACTGGAAATTATCCAAAAACATTTACACGTGTTTATATATATATATATATATATATATATATATATATATATATATATATATATATATATATATATATATATCGGTAAATATACGAGAGAGAGAGAGAGAGAGAGAGAGAGAGAGAGAGAGAGCTCTTCCTTTATATGATGCCTTCTCCCCCCCTCCCCTCTTCCCTTCGGCTATAGCACCCTCTTGCCCCTGCCTCAGCGCAGACCCCTTGATGGCCGTTAATCCCTCTACAACGACCTCATGGGCACGACCGTACGACCCCTCGCAGGCAACAACGGCGTACACAACACCGCTACGGAAAACGGATGACCATTAAATGCGTTCGTATCAAACGGACGAACGAACGGACACGATACACGCACATACGGACGGACATACGGATAGACTACAAACTATCTATCGATAAAACCTACGAGATAGATCGTTCAACGATAACACATATCTCCTAAATGATACATAAAAAAAAAACAAGCAATAGTTATACATCTTTAAATAATTGGTAGTTTACTTCATCACGTAGGAATTACGACACATCACGCTAACGAATAATGACCCGTAATTACCCTACGTGATTATGAGGCCCGGGGTCAACGATTTGTGACATAATTACATTGCAGGTGAGACAGAGCGAGAAAAGTGCCCCAGGAACTGAGACCATGATGATATTACGTACATGTTGGCATGTCCAACCCACTCTCACTCATCACATTTCTCATTGTTCCCGTATTTAATGTATTTCTCATTGTTCCCGTGTTTAATGTATTTCTCATTGTTCCCGTGTTTAATGTATTTCTCATTGTTCCGTATTTAATGTATTTTTCATTGTTCCCGTATTTAATGTATTTCTCATTGTTCCCGTGTTTAATGTATTCTTCATTGTTCCCGTATTTAATGTATTTCTCATTGTTACCGTATTTAATGTATTTCTCATTGTTCCCGTATTTAATGTATTTCTCATTGTTCCCGTATTTAATGTATTTCTCATTGTTCCCGTATTTAATGTATTCTTCATTGTTCCCGTATTTAATGTATTTCTCATTGTTCCCGTATTTAATGTATTTCTCATTGTTCCCGTATTTAATGTATTCTTCATTGTTACCGTATTTAATGTATTTCTCATTGTTTCCGTATTTAATGTATTTCTCATTCTTACCGTATTTAATGTATTTCTCATTGTTTCCGTATTTAATGTATTTCTCATTGTTCCCGTATTTAATGTATTTCTCACCGTTCCCGTATTTAATGTATGTCTCATTGTTCCCGTATTTAATGTATTCTTCATTGTTCCCGTATTTAATGTATTTCTCATTGTTCCCGTGTTTAATGTATTTCTCATTGTTCCCGTATTTAATGTATTTCTCATTGTTCCCGTATTTAATGTATTTCTCATTGTTCCCGTGTTTAATGTATTTCTCATTGTTTCCGTGTTTAATGTATTTCTCATTGTTCCCGTATTTAATGTATTTCTCATTGTTTCCGTGTTTAATGTATTTCTCATTGTTTCCGTGTTTAATGTATTTCTCATTGTTTCCGTGTTTAATGTATTTCTCATTGTTTCCGTGTTTAATGTATTTCTCATTGTTCCCGTATTTAATGTATTTCTCATTGTTTCCGTGTTTAATGTATTTCTCATTGTTCCCGTATTTAATGTATTTCTCATTGTTTCCGTGTTTAATGTATTTCTCATTCTTCCCGTATTTAATGCACTGTAGAGAGTTTTCTTTTTCTTTCTTTCTTTAATGGGTTAATAAAGTAGAGGAAGTAAAATAACTATATACATTTTTTTCTTATTACAATTTGGATAAACAAAGGTTAGAAAACGGAGGTAAATTCAAATTTCCTGTAGAAAACGGGAGTAATTTAGTTTTTTTTTTTCAGTGGTGATGGAAGGGATGAGATTTTGCCTAGGTGAGGGTTAGCGCGTAGCGCTCACCGCAAGATAACCTAAAGATACAGGAACTCACGAGATGTGTGAGTTACGTGTTCCTGGGTGTGAGGTGGAGCCACGGGGGAACTTGACAGCCACTGCAACGCTCGTACCCTCCCTCCGCAGAGGCCACCACTAACTCTCCCTTGATACCCAAGGTGGGAGAGAGACAGACAGACAGACAGAGAGAGAGAGAGAGAGAGAGAGAGAGAGAGAGAGAGAGAGAGAGAGAGAGAGACCCAAAGGGTGTAACCCACCGGCCTGGCCTAGCTCCTCCATCCCCTGTGGGAATTCCATTCCATTTCCTTCACATTAACCAGTATCAGGTGGTCATCCCCCCAGGCTCAACCCTCCCTCACTCCCTAGCCTCTCCCTCCCTCACTCTCACGTCATCACTCCCTAAATCCCCGCCCCCTCTCTCTCTCTAAATCCTCTCTCTCTCTCTCTCTCTCTCTCTCTCTCTCTCTCTCTCTCTCTCTCTCTCTCTCTCTCTCTCTCTCTCTCTATCTCTCACCGTCCCTCGCTCCCTACCTCTCTCTCTCCCTCCCTTTATCTGATAACTGACGTCCGCTCCATCAATATCTCTTCAATTCAATGGTCGCTTCTCAAAAAAAATCTTGAAAATAATATGTGTTTTTTCTACAGCTGATAATATCATGTTTTCACCAAACCTCAAATCTTCATTTATGGCTAATCTTGTCCCTCTAAGGCAATGTAAACATATGATAATGGCGACAAAATCTAAATAAATGCTGTTTTTAACAAATGACATGAGGTCACAGAAGGCTAGCTCATGACCTGACCCCCATTTCCACTGACCTCCTCCATGTGTAGCCCAGCCTTCATGAGCGAGTTCATGAACCTCTGCCTCCAGGAGTCGTGCTTGAAGGCCCTCTTCTCGCTGGCCGACAGGGTCCGGTTCAGGGCCTTCTCCCGCTCCTCCCGACTCTTCCGGGAGGCACCTACAACGTCCTCGTATACCAGCACGTAGTCCACCCTCCTGCGACCGTCCCTGAAGAAGGTGGTGGACTCTGGGTGTGGGTGGGTGGGGCGGGCTTGCCCCAGACCCCCACTACTCCTCCAGCTGTCTGAGTCCCCTCCATGCTGTGGGTAAGAGAGAGAAAAGAAATGAGTGAGTGTTGTCGCCAGAGGCAGATATACACGAGCCACCCCCTCCATTATGACGACGAAAAGAAAACGGGTGATTTATTTTTCTTCTCGTCTTCCATTAGAAAGACAAGAGGTTTACTTAGTCTGTTTTTTTTTTCTTTCTTGTTCCCTGGGTCAAAATATATTATTTATTCTATAGTTTATACTTAAAGTACGACGGTGTACGGCCCTTGGGTAAGACGGTACGGTCTTGGAGCACGACGGTACGACCCTTGAGCACGACGGTACGGTCTTTGAGCACGACGGTACGACCCTTGAGCACGATGGTACGGCCCTTGGGTAAGACGGTACGACCCTTGAACACGACGGTACGACCCTTGAGCACGACGGTAAGGTCTTTGAGCACGACGGTACGACCCTTGAGCACGACGGTACGACCCTTGAGCACGATGGTACGGCCCTTGGGTAAGACGGTACGGTCTTTGAGCACGACGGCACGACCCTTGAGCACGACGGTACGACCCTTGAGCACGACGGAACGACCCTTGAGCACGACGGTACGATCCTTGAGCACGACGGTACGACCTTTGGGTATGACGAATCAATCTGTGTCCAGACCCATACGGGTCAGGTTAGAAGTCGTACCGTCGTTTTCAAGGGTCGTACCATCGTGTTCAAGGGTCGTACCATCGTGTTCAAGGGTCGTACCGTCGTGCTCATGGGTCGTACCATCGTGTTCAAGGGTCGTACCGTCGTGCTCATGGGTCGTACCATCGTGCTCAAGGGTCGTACCGTCGTGCTCAAGGGTCGTACCATCGTGTTCAAGGGTCGTACCGTCGTGCTCATGTCGTACCATCGTGTTCAAGGGTCGTATCGTCGTGCTCATGTCGTACCATCGTGTTCAAGGGTCGTACCGTCGTGCTCATGGGTCGTACCATCGTGTTCAAGGGTCGTACCGTCGTGCTCATGGGTCGTACCATCGTGTTCAAGGGTCGTACCGTCGTGCTCAACGGGCCACAGATTGCCAAAATCACTCCAAATCAAAATACAACAGTATACAACACACAGGAAAGTAGAGTGGGGGAGAATACATCAAAAACTACATCAAATACAACAGCTGGCGAATATCACACAACATCTCGTTAATCATCGTTAAGACGTAGTTACTATAACAATGACGGGGTAAAATGAGGGGTTATGATTGGTGGGATGAAATGAAGATGGTTGACCAATTCGTATGTAAAAAATAAATACAAAATATTGAGCAATATTTGAAGACACAAGTTAGATAGATATTCGGTGTCTTTACAGTACGATATACGATAGAATATTCTCTTTCGAACTGGATATTGATGACTTCCATCAAACGGAAGATAAGAGAACTTTTGAGAACATCTTAGCTCATCCAGGAACACTTTGTGAACATCATTTCAGAACACAGTCTCGTCAGAGAACACTTCACTCCAAAGGAGTCTACACACTTCCCTGCTACTGGACGTAGCACTGCTCTGGCCAATATATATATATATATATATATATATATATATGATATAATATAAATATAATAGTATATTATAAATAATATATATAATATATATATATATATATATATTTAAGATATAATATATTATATATATATAGTTCAGAAGAATGGTGAAAGTCGCGTCCATATCACAAATTCCCCAATTTCAAAAAGTGAAAATTTGTTGTTTGATATGTTCAAATCCGGGAAATATGGCGTAGTTGGAGGGAATTGTTGTTTGAATATGGCTGAATAGTTGTGTGGGAGAGGCCAGTGTGGAAGGCTGGTGGTGGGGAGGTAGATCTTGAAAGGAGTTGATATTCCCGAACATTATATAGGATAAGTTGGAGTGGTTTCTAGGGATATGGTTTTCTTTGAGGAGGTGGGTGAGGGTGGGTGTGGTGTGGTGGTGTGGTGTGTGTGGTGGGTGGGTGGTGTGGTGGGTGTGGAGGGTGTGGTGTGGGAGTGGGTGGGTGGAGTGGAGTGGTGGTGTGGGTGGAGTGGTGGAGGGTGAGAAGTTTAGGTGAGTTGTAAAGTGTTAGTTGATGTTTGTGTTTAAGATCTGTGTAGGGATAGGTTTAGGGTGGGAGTGTGGGTTTGTGGGTCGTACCGTCGTATTCAAGGGTCGAGTCGTGGACGTGATGGAGTGGTGTGGGGGGTGGGTGAAAAAAGTGCATTCAAGAGTTAGTTTATTGTTTATCAGTCTATGTGTTAGGGTCTAGTTGGGGAAGTCGATTCAAGGGTAGTCCGTGTATTCAAGGTCGTACTGTCTGCTCAAGGTCTAGCCTCAATGGCTCGTATTCAAGGGTCGTACCGTCGTATCAAGGGTTGATCGTATTCAAAGGATCGTGCCGTCGGCTCAAGGGGTCTATTCAGTCTACTAGAGCCAAGGGTCACATTGTCATAACTGAGCCAAGAATGCATAAACACTCTAATGGCGAAAAGCCACATACGTCTGAGCCGCCCTGCTACGGCCATGACTTCCACGTGGGACATTACCACTGTCAGAACGTGTCGCGTGTACAAACAAAACACATCCCAAGTCGTGAGCGGGCGAAACGAACATCCTTGCCTGGGCACAAGGAAAGATGCTGAGAGAAATAAATGTATATTCTCTCTATGCAAATGAAGAAGTGGGTGGAGGAGGAGGGACCACACCACGCCCCCTGTGGCATCACAGATGGCGTGGGAAGAGACGAAGATGTATATACACACCATATACGATTTATATAAATATATATATATATTTTTTTTTTTTCAAACTATTCGCCATTTCCCGCGTTAGCGAGGTAGCGTTAAGAACAGAGGACTGGGCCATTGAGGGAATATCCTCACCTGGCCCCCTTCTCTGTTCCTTCTTTTGGAAAATTAAAAAAAATTGAGAGGGGAGGATTTCCAGCCCCCCGCTCCCTCCCCTTTTAGTCGCCTTCTACGACACGCAGGGAATACGTGGGAAGTATTCTTTCTCCCCTATCCCCAGGGATATATATATATATATATATATATATATATATATATATATATATATATATATATATATATATATATATATATATATTCCGTGGGGATACGTGTAGGCTAACACAGGCGCCCCACCTTGAGCTGTGTTAATAGGAGAGAGAGAGAGAGAGAGAGAGAGAGAGAGAGAGAGAGAGAGAGAGAGAGAGAGAGAGAGAGAGAGAGAGAGAGAGAGAGAGAGAGAGAGAGAGAGAGAGAGAGAGAGAGAGAGAGAGAGAGAGAGACCCTGTCCTCTCTCACCTTCGGGTGTCTGACAACGTGCAGGTACGCGCGCGCGTCACTCCATATCTCGCGCAGGACGGCACCGCCAACGCTTGCCCAGCCGGGCACCAAGTCAACCTCTTCTTCTTCTTCTCCTTCGTCGTCCCCTTCTTCAGGAGAGGCCTCCCTGCTGGAGACGCCGTCCTCCGGGGACCCGCCGCTCCCCCTGGTGCCCCTGGCGAAGCGCACCCTCCTGTGGGGCGGGGAGCCCAACATGTCGCGCCCTTCGTCGAGGGCGTGTGTGGGGGCGTGGTTCCCCTCGACGTCCACGACCACCATACTCCTCCGTCGCTTGTGAGGGGATGGGAAGGAGTGTCCCCTCACAACGGCTGAGGTGGGAAGGAGTGTTCCCTCACAACTGCTGAGGACGGGGTGTCCCCTCACAACGGCTGATGAAGGGGTGGTGTCCCCTCACAACGGCTGAGGACGGGGGAGGGTGTCTCCTCACAACGGCTGAGGACGAGGGTGTCCCCTCACAACGGCTGATGAGGTGGGGGGTGGGGGGGGGGTGTTCCTCACAACTTCCGTTGAGCCTCTCCCTCACAACGACTATTTTTCATCTATTTTTCTGCTTTCTATACATGCGGTTTTCAGCTGTCTATTTTCCAATTTCATTTTCACTCTTACCAGGCGTTGCCCACTGCTGTTGTGTAGCGCCCAGGGTAGCTGTCCTCCTCCTCTCTCGCTCTATACCGACTTGCTAACTCCCTCATATCTATAGACTTGGTTATATCTATATATCTATATAGTCACATGTCGCCTCTATCTACCACGATGTGTTAGTCAAGTTTTATCCGACTTGTTGATCACTTCTATACCAGTGATTGCTTTCTATAAACAACTTCTTGTCTCTTTTCTATAGCAACGGGTTGGCGGTCCTCTATAGCATTAGATTGTAGAGCACCTCTATAGAGCTGGCTATAACATAGACACCATCAAACGTTTTCTAAGACGATTATAATTTGTTATTTTTTTGTGAAAGTAATGATGACCAAAACATCCCAGTGGTACACCGTAAACAAACAAACAAACAAAGTAAACTAAGCAAACATTGGCCTCCGTGGTGTAGCGGTTAGCCTTGCTGACCATGACGCATTCACGGGCCGCCCGGGGCCGAGCGCATAGGTTGCGGCAGTCGGTCCACAGTCAACCCAGCTGTTCATCATCCTCCCCCAATAATAATAATAATAACAATAATGATAATAATAATAATAATAATAATAATAATAATAATAATAATAACAATAATAATAATACAACTAATGATAATGATAATAATTATTATTATCATCATTATCATCATTATTACTATTATTATTATTATTAATATTTTTATTATCATTATTTATATTATTATCATTTTTATTATTATTATTATTATTATTATTATTATTATCATTATTATTATTATTATTATTATTATTATTATTATTATCATTATTATTATTATTATTATTATTATTATTATTATTATTATTATCATTATTACAATGTACACTGTGCAGTCGTGTGCAGTGGATGGTCTGTGTGCACTAGTTGCTGTACATCACACATGACAGACAGATGTGTGTGTGTGTGTGTGTGTGTGTGCAAATGAGGTCACTGTTCTCTCTCACTATCATCATCATCATCATCACCTCCTCCCTCATCATCCTACGTCATCTCCCACACAATCTCCACCATCCACTTCGCCAACCGATTGTCCCCCCCCCCCCCCCCACACCCACACACCCACACATTAATTTCCTCAACATTTTAAAAGTAATTATAATCGCACGAAGAAAAACAATTAGTTACCTTCCTCATTATCATAATTACGACACCCCATCCACCCCTCCTCTCCCCCATGGGTATCAGGTCACTAATAGGATAGAAAATGGGATGACCGACATAAGAAGCGCGTATGGAAAATGATCGCTCAGCTCGGCCCGGCTTCACCCGTTTTCTTCCGTGATGTAGTCAGTAAATCGTCTTTCGCTCATCACGTTTTCGTCAGCTTAAACTCCCTCGCCACCTGTTGCAATGGTCGACACGCCCAGCAAGTGACTCTCTCTCTCTCTCTCTCTCTCTCTCTCTCTCTCTCTCTTCGGTGGCTGTCTTTGTAAACATCAGAAGTCTGTTTACTCTGCCTTGCTTTCTGTCTGTCTGTCTCTTACTGTATCTGTCTGTCTGTCTGTCTGTCTCTTACTGTGCCTGTCTGTCTGTCTCTTACTGTTTCTGTCTGTCTGTCTCTTACTGTCTCTATCTGTCTGTCTGTCTGTCTCTTACTGTGTCTGTCTGTCTGTCTCTTACTGTTTCTGTCTGTCTGTCTCTTACTGTCTCTATCTGTCTGTCTGTCTGTCTCTTACTGTGTCTGTCTGTCTGTCTCTTACTGTTTCTGTCTGTCTGTCTGTCTCTTACTGTCTCTATCTGTCTGTCTGTCTGTCTCTTACTGTGTCTGTCTGTCTGATTGTCTGTCTCTTACTGTGCCTGTCTGTCTGTCTCTTACTGTCTCTATCTGTCTGTCTGCCTGTCTCTTACTGTGCCTGCCTGTCTGTCTGTCTCTTACTGTTTCTGTCTGTCTGTCTCTGTCTGTGTCTGTCTGTTGGTCACTCCACTTCCGTCTGTCTGTCTCTGTCTCTCCGTCCTAGCTTGCCCTCCTGACTGTCAACATCCTCGTCGTCATCAGCATTTTGACAGGTAATCAGTTACCCTCCTGAGTTAACATCTGACAACAGGTAATCAGTTACCTTTCTGAGTTAACATCTGACAACAGGTAATCAGTTACCCTCCTGAGTTAACATCTGACAAAAGGTAATCAGTTACCTTCCTGAGCTCATGTGACAACAGGTAATCAGTTACCCTCCTGAGTTAACATCTGACAACAGGTAATCAGTTACCCTCCTGAGTTAACATCTGACAACAGGTAATCAGTTACCTTCCTGAGTCAACATCTGTCAACAGGTAATCAGTTACCTTCCTGAGTTAACATCTGACAACAGGTAATCAGTTACCCTCCTAAGTTAACATCTGACAACAGGTAATCAGTTACCCTTCTGAGTTAACATCTGACAACAGGTAATCAGTTACCCTTCTGAGTTAACATCTGACAACAGGTAATCAGTTACCCTTCTGAGTTAACATCTGACAACAGGTAATCAGTTACCCTCCTGAGTTAACATCTGACAACAGGTAATCAGTTACCCTCCTGAGTCAACATCTGACAACAGGTAATCAGTTACCCTTCTGAGTTAACATCTGACAACAGGTAATCAGTTACCCTCCTGAGTCAACATCTGACAACAGGTAATCAGTTACCCTCCTGAGTCAACATCTGACAACAGGTAATCAGTTACCCTTCTGAGTCAACATCTGACAACAGGTAATCAGTTACCCTCCTGAGTCAACATCTGACAACAGGTAATCAGTTACCCTCCTGAGTCAACATCTGACAACAGGTAATCAGTTACCCTCCTGAGTCAACATCTGACAACAGGTAATCAGTTACCCTCCTGAGTCAACATCTGACAACAGGTAATCACTTACCCTCCTGAGTTAACATCTGACAACAGGTAATCAGTTACCCTCCTGAGTCAACATCTGACAACAGGTAATCAGTTACCCTCCTGAGTCAACATCTGACAACAGGTAATCACTTACCCTCCTGAGTTAACATCTGACAACCAATTTTCTCTCACGTAACTCGCCTCTCTGTCACAACCACGCCAGCTGCCCCTCCCGTCACAACCACGCCAGCTGCCACTGCCTCTCTGTCACAACCACGCCAGCTGCCTCTCCCGTCACAACCACGCCAGCTGCCACTGCCTCTCTGTCACAACCACGCCAGCTGCCTCTCCCGTCACAACCACGCCAGCTGCCTCTCCCGTCACAATCACGCCAGCTGCCACTGCCTCTCCCGTCACAACCACGCCAGCTGCCTCTCCCGTCACAACCACGCCAGCTGCCACTGCCTCTCCCGTCACAACCACGCCAGCTGCCACTGCCTCTCGCTGCCACTGCTTCTCCCGTCACAACCACGCCAGCTGCCACTGCCTCTCCCGTCACAACCACGCCAGCTACCACTGCTTCTCCCGTCACAACCACGCCAGCTGCCACTGCCTCTCCCGTCACAACCACGCCAGCTGCCACTGCCTCTCCCGTCACAACCACGTCAGCTGCCACTGCCTCTCCCGTCACAACCACGCCAGCTACCACTGCCTCTCCGTCACAACCACGCCAGCTGCCACTGCCTCTCCCGTCACAACCACGTCAGCTGCCACTGCCTCTCCCGTCACAACCACGCCAGCTACCACTGCCTCTCCCGTCACAACCACGCCAGCTGCCACTGCCTCTCCCGTCACAACCACGTCAGCTGCCACTGCCTCTCCCGTCACAACCACGCCAGCTACCACTGCCTCTCCCGTCACAACCACGCCAGCTGCCACTGCCTCTCCCGTCACAACAACCTTAGCTGCCACTGCCTCTCTGTCACAACAGCGTCTAGAACACACACACACACCTCCCTCCGTCACAACCACGTCTATACCATCACAACACCCCCCTCCCCCCAGCCCACTGACGCCTTAACAACCAATTTACTTCATCGTCATCTTAATCAATTACCCTTACTATATTTTTTGTCACCATCTCCACAACACCAACTTTCCCAACTCACTTTCAATTACTTTTACAAAACTCACTTTTCCAAACTTCATTCGAGGTCCCCCACACTCATCTGCCACACTCCAGGGTTCGAATCCCCCAATACTCAGCCACGCCAATGTTTCCCCCGACCTGTCCATTTTCCCCTCTGTTAGTGTCAGGGACAGGGGGGGGGGTGTACAGGGGGGAGATGGGGGTGGCGTTGTACAGGGGGGGCACGGCGTTGTGCAGGGGGGGCACGGCGTTGTACAGGGGGGGCACGGCGTTGTACAGGGGGGGCACGGCGTTGTAGAGGGGGGAGCAGTGCCGCTGTAGGGGGGGAGGGAGCGAACGTAGTGCAATGTGTGTGTGTGTGTGTGTGTGTGTGTGTGTGTGTGTGTGTGTGTGTGTGTCAGCGAGTAAGGATACCGTGCTCAAGGGTCGTACCGTCATGCTCAAGGGTCGTACCGTCGTGGTCAAGGGTCGTACAGTCATGCTCAAGGGTCGTACCGTCGTGCTCAAGGGCCGTACCGTCGTGCTCAAGGGTCGTACCGTCATGCTCAAGGGTCGTACCGTCGTGCTCAAGGGCAGTACCGTCGTGCTCAAGGGCCGTACCGTCGTGCTCAAAAGGTCGTACCGTCGTGGTCAAGGGCCGTACCGTCGTGCTCAAGGGCCGTACCGTCGTGCTCAAAAGGTCGTACCGTCGTACTCAAGGGCCGTACCGTCGTGCTCAAGGGTCGTACCGTCGTGCACAAGGGTTGTACCGTCGTGCTCAAGGGTCGTACCGTCGTGCACAAGGGTTGTACCGTCGTGCACAAGGGTCGTACCGTCGTGCTCAAGGGTCGTACACCGTCGTGCTCAAAGGTCGTACCGTCGTGCTCAAGGGTCGTACCGTCGTGCTCAAGGGTCGTACCGTCGTGCTCAAAAGGTCGTACCGTCGTGCCCAAGCAATACAAACCATCCCCCACCAGCCAGTCAATCATCAAACCACCTACAAACAAACAAACAAACAAACCCACCTCTCCCGTTGAACAAGAACAAAATTGAACAAGAACAAGAACACAGGTGGTTCTGAGGCGTGGCACAGGTGGGCCTGCATGGTCCACAGGTGGGCCCGCATGGTCCACAGGTGGGCCCGCATGGTCCACAGATGGGCCCGCATGGTCCACAGATGGGCCCGCATGGTCCACGGAGACAGACCACTGGACGAAGTGTTCCCACCATGAACCACTCCCTGGGAACGAGGTGGTTGTGACGTGGGCGGGTCGTTAATGACGGGGAGGGAGGCGGGGGGGGGGTTGTTTCATTTGCAGGGGGGGGGGGAGAGTGCGGTAGTGCGGGCATGGGAGGTGAGTGCGTGGAGTGAGTCCACACACACACACACACACACTCTCTCTCTCTCTCTCTCTCTCTCCCCTCTACCGACAACCCCCCCCCCCTGGGCCGTGAGGGAGGGAAAGGGGGGATGGGAGGGGGGAGACAGGGGGGATGGGAGGGGAGGGGGGGAAGGAAGGGGGGAAGGTGAGAAGACAAGCGAGATAAGGAGGAGGAGGAGGGAGGAGGGAGGAGGGAGGACGAGGGAGGAGGTGCAGATAGTGGTATCCTGTCTTGTCTCCCATGACGAGACCTGCTGTTACTGCTGCCTCCCTCCCTCCCTGCTGTTACTGCTGCCTCCCTCCCTCCCTCCCTGCTGTTACTGCTGCCTCCCTCCCTCCCTCCCTGCTGTTACTGCTGCCTCCCTCCCTCCCTCCCTGCTGTTACTGCTGCCTCCCTCCCTCCCTCCCTGCTGTTACTGCTCCCTCCCTCCCTGCTGTTACTGCTGCCTCCCTACCTGCTGTTACTGCTCCCTCCCTCCCTCCCTACCTACTGTTACTGCTGCCTCCCTCCCTCCCTCCCTGCTGTTACTGCTGCCTCCCTCCCTCCCTACCTGCTGTTACTGCTGCCTCCCTCCCTCCCTCCCTGCTGTTACTGCTGCCTCCCTCCCTCCCTACCTGCTGTTACTGCTGCCTCCCTCCCTCCCTACCTGCTATTACTGCTGCCTCCCTCCCTCCCTACCTACTGTTACTGCTGCCTCCCTCCCTCCCTACCTGCTGTTACTGCTGCCTCCCTCCCTCCCTACCTGCTGTTACTGCTGCCTCCCTCCCTCCCTACCTGCTATTACTGCTGCCTCCCACCCTCCCTACCTACTGTTACTGCTGCCTCCCTCCCTCCCTACCTGCTATTACTGCTGCCTCCCTCCCTCCCTACCTACTGTTACTGCTGCCTCCCTCCCTCCCTACCTGCTGTTACTGCTGCCTCCCTCCCTCCCTACCTGCTATTACTGCTGCCTCCCTCCCTCCCTACCTACTGTTACTGCTGCCTCCCTCCCTCCCTACCTGCTATTACTGCTGCCTCCCTCCCTCCCTACCTACTGTTACTGCTGCCTCCCTCCCTCCCTACCTGCTGTTACTGCTGCCTCCCTCCCTCCCTACCTGCTGTTACTGCTGCCTCCCTCCCTCCCTACCTGCTGTTACTGCTGCCTCCCTCCCTGCTGTTACTGCTGCCTCCCTCCCTCCCTCCCTGCTGTTACTGCTGCCTCCCTCCCTCCCTGCTGTTACTGCTGCCTCCCTCCCTCCCTCCCTGCTGTTACTGCTGCCTCCCTCCCTCCCTCCCTGCTGTTACTGCTGCCTCCCTCCCTCCCTACCTACTGTTACTGCTGCCTCCCTCCCTCCCTCCCTGCTGTTACTGCTGCCTCCCTCCCTCCCTCCCTGCTGTTACTGCTGCCTCCCTCCCTCCCTCCCTCCCTGCTGTTACTGCTGCCTCCCTCCCTCCCTCCCTGCTGTTACTGCTGCCTCCCTCCCTCCCTGCTGTTACTGCTGCCTCCCTCCCTCCCTCCCTGCTGTTACTGCTGCCTCCCTCCCTCCCTGCTGTTACTGCTGCCTCCCTCCCTCCCTCCCTGCTGTTACTGCTGCCTCCCTCCCTGCTGTTACTGCTGCCTCCCTCCCTCCCTACCTACCCGCTGTTACTGCTGCTGCTACTGTTACAGCTGCTGTTACCACTGCGTTGTGTGTGTGTGTGTGTGTGTTACAGATCACCTCCCACCCTCAATTCACCCGTGACTGTAACACGTGACAGTAACGCACTCAGTAACAAGACAAAGTGACGACCCGTTTCAAGTGTGACAACGCACTCACAAGAGTACGTTCTAACATAGCGAAATCTCATCGTGTTATCTGTCTCTCAGGAAGATATCCTGATAGCGAATGACGTCACGACATCTTCCGTATAGCGTATGACGTCATAACATCTTCCGTATAGCGTTATGACGTCATGACATCTTCCGTATAGCGTATGACGTCATGACATCTTCCGTATAGCGTATGACGTCATGACATCTTCCTATAGCGTATGACGTCATGACATCTTCCGTATAGCGTATGACGTCATGACATCTTCCGTATAGCGTATGACGTCATGACATCTTCCGTATAGCGTATGACGTCATGACATCTTCCGTATAGCGTATGACGTCATGACATCTTCCGCATAGCGTATGACGTCATGACATCTTCCGTATAGCGTATGACGTCATGACATCTTCCGTATAGCGTATGACGTCATGACATCTTCCGTATAGCGTATGTCGTCATGACATCTTCCGTATAGCGTATGACGTCATGACATCTTCCGTATAGCGTATGACGTCATAACATCTTTCGTATAGCGTATGACATCATGACCTTCCGTATAGCGTTATGACGTCGTAACATCTTCCGTATAGCGTATGACGTCAGGAAATGGGGAAGAGATACACCGTAACAATAAGACTCAAACGAAGACTTACAACGTAAGTATGTTTTTATAATAAAGTTGTTCATTATTAGCCTTCCAACACTTTATTTCTTTATAAGTAACGGCATACAAGGAGCACTTAAATAAATCACTTATAGGTAACACCATTCAGTAGTGCGAGAGCTTGGTCTGGTAAAGTGTTAAGTGAGGTTCCTAAAATAAGCACTTTACACACTTATAAATGCACTTAACAACGCTGACCAGTAGCACTTACGTGCACAGGGCCAGGTGGCACTTTAAGTAACACTTTGTGTACAGTACTAGACACAAGATATTTAAGTAGCACTTTACAGGTCGGGCATCATCAATTTAAGTAACACTTTACAGGACGGACAC
>NC_092246.1:20034028-20056528 GCF_036320965.1 Panulirus ornatus | reverse complement strand
CTGTGCAACTCACTACCTCCCACCACGGGAGACTGCGGCACAGATCCCTTGCGACGTGGGGGCAGCTGAGGAGGACCAACTCCTCCTCCTCCTCCTCCTTCAGGAGCGAGGGAAACTATGCGAGAGGGGGTCCCCTCAGACCTACCTCCTCGTCGTCGTCGTCCTCTTCCTCCTCCTTCAGGAGCGAGGGAAACTATGCGAGAGGGGGTCCTCCAGACCTACCTCCCCGTCGTCGTCCTCCTCCTCCTCCTCCTTCAGGAGCGAGGGAAACTATGCGAGAGGGGGTCCCCTCAGACCTACCTCCCCGTCGTCGTCGTCCTCTTCCTCCTCCTTCAGGAGCGAGGGAAGCTATGCGAGAGGGGGTCCTCCAGACCTACCTCCCCGTCGTCGTCCTCCTCTTCCTCCTCCTTCAGGAGCGAGGGAAGCTATGCGAGAGAGAGAGAGAGAGAGAGAGAGAGAGAGAGAGAGAGAGAGGGTGGTTGTGTCCCCCGCAGACCTGCAGGTGTTACGACACGTCCCTCCCAGGCAGGAGGGTGCTCTTAGAGGCCCTTCACCTCGTCAGCAGTTCGTCATTATGATGATGACAGGTCTTATCGTTATGACTTCAGGCGGTCGAGGAGTCTCTCTCTCTCTCTCTCTCTCACCGAGGCTTGATCGTGCCTGCACCGAACCTACGCTCCCGTCGCATGACGTCATACGCTAGGGGGGGGGGAAACAACGTCATTCCGTTATGTGGCAGACGCGGCCGGGGAGTGTTCTGACCATCGCGTGACGGTATAGCGAGATGGTAACACCCCACTCCCTGTGGGAGATGACCCACTGCCCTACCCCACTCCCTGTGGGAGAGGACCCACTGCCCTACCCCATTCCCTGTGGGAGATGACCCACTGCCCTACCCCACTCCCTGTTGGAGAGGACCCACTGCCCTACCACACTCCCTGTGGGAAAGGGCCCACTGCCCTACCCTACTCCCTGTGGGACAGGACCACTGCCCCACCCCACTCCCTGTGAAGGCAACACAGACGATTTCTCTCTCCCTACATACCTAGGAACACCTCTCCCTCCTCCCTCACTCTCCCTACGTCACTGGCAACACCTCTCCCTCCTCCCTCACTCTCCCTACGTCACTGGCAACACCTCTCCCTCCTCTCTCAAACATCCCCCTCACAGGGGGAGAGAGGACGCTGGAATAAGACATGGTTTCCAGACCCCCAAGTGACTATGGAAATGAGATGGCTCAGCTTTCGGGCCTCACGGCTACTGGCGAAGACGAAAGCTGGGATATTGCGTGTGTGCGTGAGAGAGAGAGAGAGAGAGAGAGAGAGAGAGAGAGAGAGAGAGAGAGAGAGAGAGAGAGACTCTGCCGTCAAAAGTTAATTAAACCCAGACGCTTCACTCTCCTTTAAACCAAACCTTTCCCGATTCGTTGCTCCAGTCCGGTCCAGTGGGTAGGCAGGTGGAGGCCTCTCTCCCCCACCTACCTACCTACCCACACAGCAGGGACACAAGCCCACCTTTCACCAGTGGAGCCACTGTCTCAACCAGTGCACAACGACTGAACCAGACTCGAACCCTAGCTCTTTTGAAGTCAAGCCATTCCTCACTGGGGCCTTTCATCAGTGGAGCCACTGTCTCAACCAGTGCACACCGACTGAACCAGACTCGAACCCTAGCTCTTTTGAAGTCATGCCATTCCTCACTGGGGTTGTGTTCTTACGCAGACCAAGACTTTTGAGAATACTGATTCATTACATTCTCGCTAGGTTACCTTAATACTGAGTGATCCTGAAAGATATTACATGAGAAGGAATGATAACAGGAAAGATAATGGTGCATCATAGGGTTACTGGTATAATCATCCGTAATGGTAGGGGCAGGATGATAAAACAGATGGTACCTCTCTACCCACCTCTCCCTCTGGCTCAACATCCGACAGGAAAAAAAGGATGAGAAAACAGATTAAATACTAAACAAGAATCTCACCTGGAAATCTACAGATGGGACCTCTCTACCCACCTCTCCCTCTGGCTCAACATCCGGCAGGAAAAAAGGATGAGAAAATAGGTTAAATACTAAACAAGAATCTCACCTGGAAATCTACAGATGGCATCTCTCTACCCACCTCTCCCTCTGGCTCAACATCCGGCAGGAATGAGGATGAATAATAATATGAACCAGACCAGACTCTCACCTGGAAATCTAGATCATCCTCATTGATGAAATTACAGTGGGCATCGGGGTCCATGTTGGTGTAGCTGCCAATACTGCCGTAGGTCCGGTCCCGGACGATGCTGCCGTACGTCCGGTCACGCTGCAGCTGGCCGGAGCCGTTCAGCTCGTACCGTTCGCTCTGCCGGCTCCCGAAAGGCATATTTTCTAAGGGTGGTAAGACGAATCGAGACCGGGAGAGTTCACAAGTCGTTCTGGTTCATCACAAGCGTGTCATGAGGTAGGTCTTCCTCTTTAACTTGAACCCTCGGGCTGAGTCTTCGAAGCCAGCCAATGGGTCTTCGCTCATTGCTTCGGTCGCTAGATGAGCGAAGGCTCCGTCCCCATTGTTACGGTCGTCGCCAGACAAAGGAGTGACGCTGGGGAATCCATTATATCATTGTACCGCCGTCAAGTGAGACCATTCTTCAAGACACGACGGGAGAGCTAAGCCATAATGGCCGCTACTGTCTCAGTGTACCGGGCGACACGACACAGCGGGTGAAGCAACGAGACGTTGAGATGAAGCCACGGCAGGGAGTTCGAAGCATCGCAAGAACCAGTCGGGACGGGGTTCATTCGAAGCCCTCGACTCTCGCTTCACTCGTCCGGAGGAACACCGACTCGCGGTTGGGTCCTTCATGGCTCTCATGAACCGACTCGTTCCTCGTGAAACACACTCTCCCTCAGCTGGGTATCGACTCGTCTCGTTCACCGTATGCACTCGACGAGTTCCATTCCTCTACACCTTCGCCAACACGCCTCCAGGATCGTCGTATCTGTAACACAGAAAAGAACATCTATAAATGACAGTTCAGATCCTCCCGACAGTCATACAATGGACTGGAAACACACCAACAAATCCTCTCTCTCTCTCTCTCTCTCTCTCTCTCTCTCTCTCTCTCTCTCTCTCTCTCTCTCTCTCTCTCATAACATCAAAACAGAAACAACAATATCACTCACGCAAATGACCCGCCTCTGCTTCGTCTTCTCATATCCATTTTTCAATGACGTCTTCTGAGCGGGGACCTGGATATCAAAGTCGTAATCTTCCCCACAGATAATGGTATCTCCCACGCAAGCCGCCCCACCGAAACACAACAACTAACCACCATCTTGTACAGTTATAACAATGGCTGGATTATGGCTGGCTCTCTGCTTACGGACGTTACAGTGGGGGTCTAAGATGAAGGTCATGTGACACCTCTATTCATTGAGAACAACATTCAGTCCTCATATAACAAGAGAATCTGACAAGTCACCTACGCTTTGAATATAAAATATATATGACGAGTATGCTGAAGCATTAGGGAGAATATGTGAGAAGTTGTGACGTCTCTTTCTTTCTCAACATGGCTATACTTTGGAACTTTTTATCTTCTGTTGCTTTTCTGACTTTCCTCTTCACTCTCCTTCCTCCTCTTCTTGCATCTCCCTTCTCTCTCTCTTTCTGCCCTTCTCTTTTCAGCCCCTTTCTTCCTCTCGTTTCTCTAATGGCTTTTCCCTTCCTCCTAATGATTATTTTCACCTCCCCTAATTACTCATCAAATTTCCTCATGACTCCTCACACCACAGTGGTAGGTAAGACGCCTCTCTACCACAGTGGTAGGTAAGACGCCTCTCTACCACAGTGGTAGGTAAGACGCCTCTCTACCACAGTGGTGGAGAAGAGGCCACAGTGCCTGGTGGCGTGTGGGCCACACACTACACCCCAGGATGGGCCACACCTTTACATAAAAGGGTTGGGTTGAAGTGCCCCGGACGCGTGTCAACACTGTTGGCGAATTACCCTGTGGGGTGCATTAGTCTGAGTGCATGACGGAGCAGCGACTGACGCAAGGCAGGGCAATGACTCACTACGTGCGAATACACTGTAAGGGGACACTGTCATGGGTTACTGTAGCCAGGGGACACTGTGAGGAACATCCCACGACTGTATCTATCAAGGGGCAAACCAACACACACTGCACACACACTGTTTGAGCACCATCCCAGCAGAAGTTGAGAGTGAGGAACGGGCGATAGCTTGAGGGCTGACGAGGGACTACCACAACTGCCGCTCTGAGCAGAGGTCACGAGAGGTCACTAAAACAGCCGGAGGGTCAGGTCGTAAATAAAAAGATCCGACACACCACACTCCACATTACAGTAGCCAGCCTGAACTCAGGAAGTGCTTTAAATCTGCCTAAAATTTAGGATGTCATAAAACGACCTTAAATTCTTTTGGTTCTTCGTAAATAGGGGTTCTAAAACGTCACTGGGATGATGAATCAGTTTAATCCAAGCGAATAAACGTATTAATCTGCCTTCATTCACCCTATCAAGGTTATCAGTTCGTTTTAAGTATAAAAGCGAGTCCAGAAGCACTTGTATATATATATATATATATATATATATATATATATATATATATATATATATATATATATATATATTATATATGTAAATTGTGAGGTGCGCACGACAAACACTTCAATCTCAGAGGAGTTACTGCCTAACTGAGCGAAACACTCTGACATACAGAGCCACTTCGCTTCAACTGTTTCCGTAAGCCAGTGAGGATTTCTCACTAGTCTTCGTGTGATACATCCCTTCTTGTTTCACAAGTTTTGAGAGTGGCTCTCTTTCCCTTGTTATATTCTCTCGTATTGTTTCTTAATTGATCATTAGGAAGGTATTCATTGATTGCTGTGCTTAGTAATTTGTAAACCGTGAACGTATCTTTCTATATCATACTCAAAAGTATAATCTATATGGTATACTTTATCCTGAGGTATGTTGTGTAGTATACTATGAAGTATACTTGCGAGTAAAAACTCAACTCTGAGGTATACTGCATGAGGTATACTTTCAGCCAGAGGTATACTACCCAGAGTATACTTCGTAGGTACAAGTATACCTGCAGTATATTTCAAAGTTTCTCATTATAGTCATGGTATCTAGTTACAGTTTTCTTCTTTCTTCTTTCTATTCTTTCATCTTTCTCCTCTTCACCGTTGTCTTCTCTATGCCACATAAGGATTCATCATAGCTTCTGTGTTCTCAAGTTTCCACTTCTTTTTCTTCTTTATCTCTTCCTTCTTCTTCTTCTTTCTCCTCTTCTTCACCATTTCTTTCCTCCCCTTTCAATTTCTTTCACTCCTATCTCTCTCTTCTTTCTAATTTCTGTTTTTCTTATCTTTAATCACCTTGTTCTATGTCTCCCTATGTTCATCCTCATCAGTTCCTTCTTTACGCTGCCACAATCGTATGCATATTTTCTTTCAGTCATCCCTTCCTCTAATTTCCTTCCCTTCCTTCCTTCTTCTCTCTTCCATGGTTATCTCCTTCCCTCTTCACCTCTCCTTCCTTCCATTTTCTGCATCTTGGCGTGGAAGGGAGATTCTCCCTCCCCTACCCCCTCCACTCCCCTCCTTCCGGTCCATTTAAGGGGATTACACACAAAGTTGTAATACACCTAAAACGCATTTTACAGGACCATTAACCAAATGAGCTATTGTCAGAGGGGAAAAGGGGGGAGGGGTGAAGGGTCTTCAGGTTTAGCATGGTTTATTTTGGTTTTATGTGTGGGCGTATGCAAGGCCCCGTGTGTGTGTGTGTGTACATAGTGGAAACAGGAGCCGCTTTTGTATGCACACACAAACCGTACAGTCCTCTGGTATATTGATGGCTATATCAACCTTAAAGCAACCTCCCTCAGCCCTTCTTCCCTCCCTGATAGCTAACAGCCACCTTCCTAGAGCGCCTACCTCACACTTACTTAGCTAAGACGGTCTAGTATACGTAGGCAAAGTTAGCGTCTCCTGCCGGGTGTAATATTATGATGAACACGCGAGGGCAACACTCACCCAGCCCGCAGTGTTGCCATCCACATGGTTAATTATATTCCCCGATGATAATTACATTCCTCGATGATTATATTCCCATATGATAATCATATTCTCTGATGATAATTATATTCCTCGATGATAATTATATTCTCAATGATAGTTATATTCCCGATAATAATCATATTCCCCAATGATAATTATATTCCACAATGATAATTATATTCCCCAATGATAATTATATTCCCCGACGATAATTCTATTCCTCGATGATAATTATATGAACGTGTCCGTAGCATTCAAAATTAAAGAGTTGCTTACGCAACTTGGACAAGCAAATTGAGCTTAACGACCCAACAGCAAGGTTAAGTAAGATATATTTTCCCTCATACTTCACTTTTCACAAGAGTAAAAGTGAAATATATAAGTTTGGTGTGAAAGTTGGATGATCTTGGCTGACTTTCATCCAATTTCTTGTATTTCGTTTCTGTGAAACGTTTGCCTGGAACTCTGGAAACGACCCGGGGAGAGAACGAGAGGCAGGGTCTCTCCCCGCCTGCAGGTTAAGGGCAGAGATCTCCTCTCCCCACTCCCCACGACGGGACGACCCTCAGGCAGGACGGGACGACCTTGAGGTGAAATGGTCGTGCTGTGTGACACAGACCAGGTCTCGTGCTGTATGGCACAGACTAGGTCTCGTGCTGTGACACAGACCAGGTCTCGTGCTGTATGGCACAGACTAGGTCTCGTGCTGTGACACAGACCAGGTCTCGTGCTGTATGGCACAGACTAGGTCTCGTGCTGTGACACAGACCAGGTCTCGTGCTGTATGGCACAGACTAGGTCTCGTGCTGTGACACAGACCAGGTGTTGTACTGTGTGATACAGACCAGGTGTCGTGCTGTGTGACACACACTCCTGGTGTCGTGCTGTGACACAGACCAGGTGTTGTACTGTGTGATACAGACCTGGTGTCGTGCTGTGTGACACAGACACCTGGTGTCGTGCTGTGTGACACAGACCCCTGGTGTCGTGCTGTGTGACACACAGACCCCTGGTGTCGTGCTGTGTGACACACAGACCCCTGGTGTCGTGCTGTGTGACACAGACACCTGGTGTCGTGCTGTGTGACACAGACCCCTGGTGTCGTGCTGTGTGACACAGACCCCTGGTGTCGTGCTGTGACACAGACCCCTGGTGTCGTGCTGTGTGACACAGACCCCTGGTGTCGTGCTGTGTGACACAGACACCTGGTGTCGTGCTGTGTGACACAGACCCCTGGTGTCGTGCTGTGTGACACAGACACCTGGTGTCGTGCTGTGTGACACAGACCCCTGGTGTCGTGCTGTGTGACACAGACCCCTGGTGTCGTGCTGTGTGACACAGACCCCTGGTGTCGTGCTGTGTGACACAGACCCCTGGTGTCGTGCTGTGTGACACAGACCCCTGGTGTCGTGCTGTGTGACACAGACCCCTGGTGTCGTGCTGTGTGACACAGACCCCTGGTGTCGTGCTGTGTGACACAGACCCCTGGTGTCGTGCTGTGTGACACAGACCCCTGGTGTCGTGCTGTGTGACACAGACCCCTGGTGTCGTGCTGTGTGACACAGACCCCTGGTGTCGTGCTGTGTGACACACAGACCCCTGGTGTCGTGCTGTGTGACACAGACCCCTGGTGTCGTGCTGTGTGA
Organism: Panulirus ornatus; assembly: GCF_036320965.1. Taxonomy (NCBI): domain Eukaryota; kingdom Metazoa; phylum Arthropoda; class Malacostraca; order Decapoda; family Palinuridae; genus Panulirus; species Panulirus ornatus. The sequence continues at coordinate 20,048,802 of NC_092246.1, read as the reverse complement.
CACAGACCCCTGGTGTCGTGCTGTGTGACACAGACCCTCCCTGGTGTCGTGCTGTGTGACACAGACCCCTGGTGTCGTGCTGTGTGACACAGACCCCTGGTGTCGTGCTGTGTGACACAGACCCCTGGTGTCGTGCTGTGTGACACAGACCCCTGGTGTCGTGCTGTGTGACACAGACCCCTGGTGTCGTGCTGTGTGACACAGACCCCTGGTGTCGTGCTGTGTGACACAGACCCCTGGTGTCGTGCTGTGTGACACAGACCCCTGGTGTCGTGCTGTGTGACACAGACCCCTGGTGTCGTGCTGTGTGACACAGACCCCTGGTGTCGTGCTGTGTGACACAGACCCCTGGTGTCGTGCTGTGTGACACAGACCCCTGGTGTCGTGCTGTGTGACACAGACCCCTGGTGCCGTGCTGTTGAACAAAATCGTGACTTGGCCTCATTCAGAACACACCCACATTCCACCTGTGGAGTGCGTGCGTGCGTGCGTGCGTGCGCGTCTTGCACGAACCCTGGTGTTGTGGAGTGCGTGAGGTGGGTCACCTGACCTCATGACGGGGGGGGGGGGGGGTCACGGTATAGGGCGTGGTCAACGGCCAGCTCACCAATCACAGACTGACTTAGGAGTAAGCCAAGAGGACACAGAATGGACCAATCACGGCCCTCTATTTTGACCCCTTAACGCACCAGTCGTATCCTGTGATAACATCTATCGAGAAATCTATCAAAATATTATACGCCCTTTGGCCATTCAAAATCTAAATAACTGTTCTATCAAAGACCTCAAGATTAGAAGAAACCTCAAAATGAAAAGAAGACTACTTAAGGTTAGAAACCATTAAACCTCCAGATTAGAAACCATTAAACCTCCAGGTTAGAAAACATTAAACCTCCAGATTAAAAACCATTAAACCTCGAGATTAGAAACCATTAACCCTCCACATTAGAAACCATTAATCCTCCAGGTTAGAAACCATTAAACCTCCACAGTGGAAACCATTAACCCCCACATTAGAAACCATTAAACCTCCAGATTAGAAACCATTAAATCCCCACATTAGAAACCAATACACCTCCAGATTAGAAACCAATAAATCTGAAGATCAGAAACCAACATATCCTCGAGATTAGAAATCAAAAATTTCAAGATTAGAAACCAATACATTTCAAGATCAGAAACCAACATATCCCCGAGATTAGAAACCAATAAATAGCAAGACTAGAAACTAACATATCCCGAGATTAGAAACCACCAAGCCTCCAGATTAGAAACCAATAAACCTGGAGCTCAGAAACCCGGAAACATCAGGATGAAAAAAAAAAACGAAAAAATACTTGAAAACTTTTGAACGCACGAAGGAAGTTGGCTGAAGAGGCGATATACAAGTGGGAGGAGAAGTGAACGAATCCAAGTTTCTCACATGAGAGAGAGAGAGAGAGAGAGAGAGAGAGAGAGAGAGAGAGAGAGAGAGAGAGAGAGAGAGAGAGAGAGAGAGAGAGAGCCACTATGATCTTGCCTGCGAATAAAAAATAAATGGAATAAATTGTTTAATGATGATTTAGGTGATTATAATTAACGCCATGTAGAATGGCCTGGGCTGTGTGGGTGGTAACGAGGAGGGAGGGTCATTACAGTGGTTTACTTGCGGGAATGGAGTGGTTCTGTTGTTTGTAAAGGGGGGATGGGGGGGGGGTGTTAGTTAAAAGGGGGGGATGGGGGGATGTGTGGTTGTTAGATGGTTGTTAGCTGGTTTGGCCATGTTTAGCTGTTCGTAATCTCGTGTTTCACGTTTTCTATAACACAATGCCCTGGTGACCTGAGCCAGTGTTGCCAACTGTCATGTTGACCTTCGTCCTGCCAGCTGTTTCTTGATGACCTCCAGTGTTGCCAACTGTGTCAGGACGACCTCACCTCACCACCCTCCCTCCCCATCCCAACGCCAGTGTTACCACTGTGATCAAGGGTCGTACCACAGTGTTCAAGGGTCGTACCACTGTCATCAAGGGTCGTACCACAGTGTTCAAGGGGCATACCACTGTGTTCAAGGGTCGTACCACAGTGTTCAAGGTTCGTACCACAGTGTTCAAGGGTCGTACCACTGCGCCAAGGGTCGTACCACTGTGTTCAAGGGTCGTATCACTGTACCCAAGGGTCGTACCACTGCGCCAAGGGTCGTACCACTGTGTTCAAGGGTCGTACCACTGTTCAAAGGTCGTACCTCTGTGTTCAAGGGTCGTACCACTGTGTTCAAGGGTCATACCACTGTTTTCAAGGGTCGTACCACAGTGTTCAAGGGTCGTACCACTGTGCCAAGGGTCGTACTGGGGGGTTAATCTGTCGTTTAAACCCACGACCTTTCCGGCAGTTTTCATCAGCCAGTGGGGTCAAACGAGGGTTGACCTCATAATAACCCACCTTCCCTCGACGGAGAGGTCAAAGGTCAACATGAAAGGCAGGAGCTAGGGAGGTCAAAATGGATTCGTCTTGCACTTAACACCCCAGTCTATTCTCCCCAAGATCCCAAACCCTCCCAAAGCACCTCTCCCCTCTGCTCTACACCCCAGTTATCACCCCAGGTTTCTCCCCAACTTGTCTCTCTTCTCCCCTCTGCTCTACACCCCAGTTATCACCCCACGTTCCTCCCCAACTTTGTCTCTCAGCTGTTCTCCCTTCCTCCCCACCACAGATCTCTTAATCTCCCTGCCCTTCCTCTACCCCCCTCCCTTTCCTCCCCTCTCCCCTTTAACCTCCCCACTTAACCCGAAAACCATTTCCGCACAAGAGTACTCACCCCCCCACCCCCACCCTCTCCCCACACCGACAACATCAGTCGAGCTTCCCACCTTAAAGCTGAGTATTAAGCGACCTTAGCGTCGGATATGTGGCATAACACGTTCCACACCCCGCGAGACACAGCCGGCGCTTCCGGGAGCGAGGGAGACGAGGCAACAGTGCCAGTCACTGGACCTGTAACAGTGCCTGCCATAGAGCCAGTAACAGTGCCAGCCACAGAGCCAGTAATAACAGTGACAGCCACAGAGCCAGTAACAGTGACAGCCATAGAGCCAGTAACAGTGCCAGCCACAGAGCCAGTAACAGTGCCAGCCATAGAGCCAGTAACATTGCCAGCCACAGAGCCAGTGACAGTGCCAGTTACAGAGCCAGTAACAGTGCCAGCCATAGAGCCAGTAACAGTGCCAGCCACAGAGCCACGCAGGATACATACAGTCACACAGCCAAATAGAGCTAAACAGGAGGTACAGAGCATTACACAGAGCTACACAGTGGGTACACGGCATTACACATTACACAAAGCTACAGAGGAGGTACAGAGCATTACACAGAGCTACACAGCAGGTACACAGAGCTACAGAGGAGGTGCAGAGCATTACACAGAGCTAAACAGGGGGGGTATAGTATCACGGATATAGTCACACAGCACCACAGACAGTCACAGTGAGTCACCAAGAGCCACAGTGAGTCACCAAGAGCCACAGTGAGTCACCAAGAGCCACAGGCAAATGTCCAAGTGAGCCACACGTAAGAATCAGAGAGTCACCCAGAGGTAGAGTCATCAAAGAGTCAAGAGAGAGTCATCAAAGAGTCAAGAGAGTCATCAAAGAGTCAAGAGAGTCATCAAAGAGTCACAGAGAGTCAGCTAGAGCGAGTCATCAAAGAGTCACAGAGAGTCAGCCAAGACTCAAGAGTCATCAAAGAGTCACAGAGAGTCAGCAAAGAGTCAAGAGTCATCAAAGAGTCACAGAGAGTCAGCAAAGAGTCAAGAGAGTCATCAAAGAGTCACAGAGAGTCAGCTATCAAAGAGTCACAGAGAGTCAGCTAGAGCGAGGGAGTCATCAGTCACAGAGAGTCATCAAAGTCACAGAGAGTCAGCCAAGAGTCAAGAGAGTCATCAAAGAGTCACAGTGAGTCAGCTAGAGTGAGTCGTGGGGCCGCGGCTACATAAGTGAGGAGCAATTACTGTGAAACTAGTTGTTAGAAGTGTTGTGTGTGTGTGTGTGTGTGTGTGTGTGTGTGTGTGTGTGTGTGTGTGTGTGTGTGTGTGTACCCGGTCGTCATGACCTGTGACCTGTCAGGTCCTGTTCTCGTTCTGACCTGGGAAGGGGAAGGGGGAGGGGAGAGGGGGGTCGATGGCACATACATACATATATATATATATATATATATATATATATATATATATATATATATATATATATATATATACCTCTCTCTCTCTCTCTCTCTCTCTCTCTCTCTCTCTCTCTCTCTCTCTCTCTCTCTCTCTCTCTCTTTCTCGTCAAATACTATAGCATGTTACACTGTGTTGTTCTCATTTGCATATATATATATACCTTGTGTACTCGTGACCTTAAGCTAACACAAGGTCAAGAAAACACGACTCTTTCTTACATAAAATACTGACAAAAACAAAATATTGACAATATTTTGTTTTTTTATATGAGGAGAGGGACAGAAAGTCGTATACAACAATGTAAAACACGACACTGCACATTATCAGGTCTTCTGTATATATAATTTCCTCCTTATGTACTCCCAATACTGTGATCTAAGAAGCTGGGGGTCATGACGTATGATATGGACAGTTGTATTTCCCTCATACGTTCACAGATGGCGTTTATAACAAGAATTATAACAGGACGTGAAAGTTACCCGAGCGCTAGTTACGACGCACGTTCACAGATGGCGTTCATAGCCAGAATCATAACAGGACGTGAAAGTTAGCAAGCGTTCTAGTTTGGACGCACGTTCATAGATGGCGTTTATGGCAAGAATCATAACAGGACGTGAAAGTTACCCGAGCGCTAGTTACGACGCACGTTTACAGATGGCGTTTATCGTAAGAATCATAACAGGACGTGAAAGTTACCCGAGCGCTAGTTACGACGCACGTCCACAGATGGCGTTTATCGTAAGAATTATAACAGGACGTGAAAGTTAGCAAGTGTTCTAGTTTGGTCGCACGTTCATAGATGGCTCTCAGGTCCAGGTTATAAATCATTCCTGAAACTCCTTTAGGATTTCACTACAGGATAATACAGCCACTACAGGGTAGAGTACAGGATAATACAGCCACTACAGGATGGAGTACAGGATAATACAGTCACTACAGGGTAGAGTACAGGATAATACAGTCACTACAGGATGGAGTACAGGATAATACAGCCACTACAGGATGGAGTACAGGATAATACAGTCACTACAGGATGGAGTACAGGATAATACAGCCACTACAGGATAGAGTACAGGATAATACAGTCACTACAGGATGGAGTACAGGATAATACAGTCACTACAGGATGGAATACAGGATAATACAGTCACTACAGGATGGAGTACAGGATAATACAGTCACTACAGGATGGAGTACAGGATAATACAGTCACTACAGGAGGGAGTACAGGATAATACAGTCACTACAGGATGGAGTACAGGATAATACAGTCACTACAGGATGGAGTACAGGATAATACAGTCACTACAGGATGGAGTACAGGATAATACAGTCACTACAGGATGGAGTACAGGATAATACAGTCACTACAGGATGGAGTACAGGATAATACAGTCACTACAGGGTAGAGTACAGGATAATACAGTCACTACAGGATGGAGTACAGGATAATACAGTCACTACAGGATGGAGTACAGGATAATACAGTCACTACAGGATGGAATACAGGATAATACAGTCACTACAGGATGGAGTACAGGATAATACAGTCACTACAGGGTAGAGTACAGGATAATACAGTCACTACAGGGTAGAGTACAGGATAATACAGTCACTACAGGATGGAGTACAGGATAATACATTCACTACAGGATGGAGTACAGGATAATACAGTCACTACAGGGTAGAGTACAGGATAATACAGTCACTACAGGATGGAGTACAGGATAATACAGTCACTACAGGATGGAGTACAGGATAATACAGTCACTACAGGATGGAATACAGGATAATACAGTCACTACAGGATTGAGTACAGGATAATACAGTCACTACAGGATGGAGTACAGGATAATACAGTTACTACAGGATGGAGTACAGGGTAATACAGTCACTACAGGGTGGACTACAGAATAATACAGTCTTTACAAGTCGGACTACAGGATAATACAGTCATTACAGGAGACTGAAACACTAGATCACAAACATGTAATTGGAGGACGACAGCCTAAGGCAAGAAAATTCCTTCAGGAGAAAATTCTGTTCTGTAGTAGAATACGTCACACACACACACACACACACACACACACACACACACACACACACATACACGTTTGTGTGTATGTGTGTGTGTGTGTATGTGAGTGAGTGTGTGTGTGTGTGTGTGTGTGTGTGTGTGTGTGTGTGTATGTGAGTGAGTGTGTGTGTGTGTGTGTGTGTGTGTGTGTGTGTGTGTGTACACGTGTGTGTGGTGGGGGGGGGGAATACATCAGAGGCTTAAAGATGAAAAATAACACCGACGAAAAACGTCTTTTTTTTTTTTAATCATTTTCTCCAACGTCCAGACAGACAGACAGAGGAGGAGGAAGGAGGAGCCAGGAACACGGAGGACGGACGTAGGAACCCCCCGCCCGGCGGAGCTCAAGGGGCAACTGAGGCAGGGAGGGGATGGTGTGGTGTGTGTCAAGACTTCAAGAAATATGGGCCATGGAGGAGACAGTAATGGGGGGGGGGCTGTGGTCGGGTGGGGGTGGAGGAGGAGGGGAGGGGGTGTGGGGGTGTGAAGAAAACCCCTACTTCATGATGGCTTGAAGTCAAAACTTTCCCCCGGGATCCCGAGTGAGACGAGAGGAGAGGAGACGGGGCCACCACCACCACCACCATTCCCTGGCTAATGAAGGGATCGAGGCTGACAACACTCCGGGAGGTTGAGTCTTTGGATAAGGGGGAAAAAGAAATGGCTGGAGAGGTGGTAGGTGGGGGAGAAGTCTTGCTGAGACTAAATGAGAAAGGCAAAAGCTGGTACCACTTTGGATGGCGATGGAACGCGTGAACGAAGAAAAGACGCCAATTAAAACAGGGTTGAAATGGGTCAAATCATTTAACAAATTCATGACGACTAATTAAGTCTTGAACTGACGGAACGAGACAGTAAAATGAGATACCAGATGAAGGTCACTGACGACAGAAGGAAATGTAGTCAGAACGATGTAATTAGGGAATAGTTAAGTTTCTGCTTGCCATGGTCCCCCTTAGAAAGGTTTGGCATAGAAAATGGAGACTAGCAGCACTCGAGACTTTGGATATATATATATATATATATATATATATATATATATATATATATATATATATATATATATATTCTTTTTTTTTTATACTTTGTCGCTGTCTCCCGCGTTTGCGAGGTATATATATATATATATATATATATATATATATATATATATATATATATATATATATATATATATATATATATATTCCTATGAGTCCACGGGGAAATGAGACGCGATAAGTTCCCAAGTGCACTTTCATGCATTAATCACATCATCAGGAAAGATACAAGAAAGAAATATAACAGTCACCTGACCAGAGATCGTACTATATCTAAAAGAGGATAAAAGAGGAACTGCTTCTGCCATTTAGGGACAAGTAGAAGCTGGGGCAATGTCAGACACCACAGATTACAACCATGTTTCCCAAGCTAAAGAGGGGGCGTCTGGAGGCGTTCCATACAGCAAGATACAGAGGTGGTTCTAGCGACCACTGGACGTGGTAATTACTACAAGAGCTAATGAGAGACGTATACAACACTAATGACTTACCCAGAAGACGTGAGGGGGTAATTAGAATGTTTACAGTACTAATAACACGACTTTGCACTCATGTGAGGGGTCACGGGAAGTGGTTTGGGGGGTCACGAATGGCCTGGGGAGGAACCATATGGTGACCCCTAGACAGGTGCTTGACCTCCCAGTGACCCTTGATCGACCTCTCTCTCTCTCTCTCTCTCTCTCTCTCTCTCTCTCTCTCTCTCCATCTATCTATCTATCTATCTATCTATCTATCTCTCACCTGGACAACAGAAGAAAGAGCCGAAATTAACCATCATTCCACATCAATAACAAGCAGTTAAGGGAGTGTGTAATTACCTGTCTGTACTGTACGGGGGGCGGGGTTGGGGGGGTGGGGGTTGGGGGGATTGGGGGGGTTCTACACTCCCAGGGGGGGGGGGGATCTCTCGAACATTCTCTATAGTGAAAATAACATGTCACTTTCTGGTATATTGTCTGCCACTGACGGTTTTCGTCACTCACTCTATTCCATTCTTCCATCACTCATGTGCTGAGGAAGTACTCCTTTCCATCCTGTGCTGAGGAAGTACTCCTTTCCATCCTCGCTGAGGAAGTACTCCTTTCCATCCTCGCTGAGGAAGTACTCCTTTCCATCCTGTGCTGAGGAAGTACTCCTTTCCATCCTCGCGGAGGAAGTACTCCTTTCCATCCACGCTGAGGAAGTACTCCTTTCTATCCTCGCTGAGGAAGTACTCCTTTCCATCCTCGCTGAGGAAGTACTCCTTTCCCCCCATATAGACCCCCATACATCCTTAACGAACCCACACCCCCCAAAAAAAAGTTAAATTATACCACCATCATAATAACATTTAACCCTGGCCCGCCCCCCTCCCCCCCCCGGTAATCCTTAAGATTAACATTAACGCTGGAAAACTGTGTAGGCTCAGCGTGGCACATTATGGTTAACAAATTAACATTTATTTATTCATTTATTTATTTTTAAGCGGATGGTCCGAAGACTGGCTCGTACCTATGGAGGGGTGGGGAGGGTGGGGGGTCTTCCTCCTCCCCCCCCCCACTACGGATATTGCCTTCTCTACCCCCGGGGCCCCGCCCCGACATTCCAGGGGCCCCGCCCCGACATTCCAGGGGCCCCGCCCCGACATTCCGGGGGCCCCGCCCCGGACACACACACCCCCTTAATGTCAATCTCCTGCCAAAACCAGCGCTAGTGGTGAGCCGAGCGCTTAGTCTCGTTCGCTAGTCTCACTGCAGTCAGCTAAGGCGTCGCCTCATTCGCTAGTCTCACGGCAGGGGGCCCAAGCGCTTGCCTCGTTCGCTAGTCTCACTGCAGTGAGCCAATTCATCGCCTCACTCGCTAGTTCCACTGCAGTGAGCCAAGCGCTTGCCTCGTTCGCTAGTCTCACTGCAGTGAGCCAATTCATCGCTAGTTCCGCTGCAGCGAGCCAAGCGCTTGCCTCGTTCGCTAGTCTCACTGCAGTGAGCCAATTCATCGCCTCACTCGCTAGTTCCGCTGCAGTGAGCCAAGCGCTTGTCTCGTTCGCTCGTCTGAGCTTAGCTGGTTTGGCTCATAGTCGAAAACCCTGTAGCGAGAGATAGGGAGTAAGAGAGAGAGAGAGAGAGAGAGAGAGAGAGAGAGAGAGAGAGAGAGAGAGAGAGAGAGAGAGAGAGAGAGAGTCCACATTTTGTACGTCTTAAACGCTCACATTATCTGACGCTCAAGGCATGACAACCCGTCACCAATTACCGCTTGGTGAGAGGAAAAAAAATATTATATATATATATATTGGAAGAAAAATTACGACGCGCCATGAAATGAAGAGAGAGAGAAAAACACCAAACCCGCTGTAAAACAGCGCCATCACAGAGATGGCCAGGGCTCGTCCCGATGCGTGGAAAGACGCTGCCGGACGAGCGAGAGAGAGAGAGAGAGAGGACGCTCGTCGAAGCCGAGGCCAATGCCAGGGTTTCGAACAACTCGCATACCGTATAACCCTATCTCCCCCACCCCCGCGTCCCCTTCATTGAGTACGACGGTACGACCCTTGAGAACGACGTGTACGACGACTGAGTACGACGGTACGACCCTTGAGAACGACGTGTGCGACGATTGAGTACGACGGTACGGCTCTTGGGCATCAAGATCTGGCATTTAAGCTCACCTTTAATGGATAGGTCGAGCGTCGTGCCGTCGTGCTCAAGGATCACATTGTCGTGCATCAAGGGTTTAAAGTCGTGCTCAAAAAGCTCGTCGTACTGTCATGCTTAAGGGTCGTGCCGCCGTGCTCAATGGCTCGTACCACTGTCCTCGTGAGCTCTCATTGCCGTGCTCAATGGTCGTACCGTCGTGCATCAGCGATCGTGCAGCCGTGCTCAAAAATATATCTGGAAATACACAATTGTCAACCTCAATAAAACTAAATTTCCTTAAATATATCTTTTATCTTGGCAAATTTACCGCAGTCTATCGGAAACTCTACCCAGCACTCGGGTAAATAATAGTAGAGAGGCGAACAAATTCTTAAAAAACACTGGCGAAAAAAATAATATATTTATTACACTAAAAAAAAAAATATTCGAAAACGGGTACAAATTTTACCTTTGAACATTCGCTCTGATGACGTAGTCACTTGAACGAAAACAAGACATGATGCCTTTCAGTTATTTTTTTTTATATATATTTATTACTACGCGTATAACCGCAATAATAAAATAGGGCCCAGCATCTGCATAGCAATTATTTCAAGTATTAAAACGCTTGCTACTTTTTATCATCAGACGTAAAGATACGTAGTTATAATCACCGTTACAAATACAGCAGTCGGAAACTCCGCAATGCAGTGCAGCCTGCGAGCGAACACTTTCCTGACGCATGGAGGACCGTACGCTGGTGAGGGCATTCCAGCCAACCAGCGAACAACTTCCTGACGCATCAAACACCACGTGTAATCAACGGCAGTGCAGGCAACGGGTGAACACTTCCCTGACTCACGGAAGACTATACTTAAACACATGGCAGGGTATCCAGCCAGCGAACATTTTCCTGACGCACAGAAGACCCGCACGTTATATACATATGCCTTAAAAACCGGTTGTGCCATTTATAAAACTGGTTTATGGGAAGACGAAGAGGGTAAGTACTCATTTTCAATGGACCAAAATAAAGAAAGAATTTACAGTAAACTTAAGGTTTCAGAGTGTGATTACACATACATAATTAATACAGTAATTTATAGACGTTGATCAAAGAAGTCTGAAACAGGAATTATATTATTACCTTGACATTATAAAAAAGGAATTACATTATTAACCTGAAATTATATGATATTGACACTTTGACATAAGAGCAGGAACAGACACGTGTAATCGGCTTATCCCACATACAAGCAGCTTATGGTTGAATACACACACACACACACACACATTATATATATATATATATATATATATATATATATATATATATATATATATATATATATATATTTTTTTTTTTATACTTTGTCGCTGTCTCCCGCGTTTGCGAGGTAGCGCAAGGAAACAGACGAAAGAAATGGCCCAACCCCCCCCCCCCCATACACATGTACATACACACGTCCACACACGCAAATATACATACCTACACAGCTTTCCATGGTTTACCCCAGACGCTTCACATGCCTTGATTCAATCCACTGACAGCACGTCAACCCCTGTATACCACATCGCTCCAATTCACTCTATTCCTTGCCCTCCTTTCATCCTCCTGCATGTTCAGGCCCCGATCACACAAAATCTTTTTCACTCCATCTTTCCACCTCCAATTTGGTCTTCCTCTTCTCCTCGTTCCCTCCACCTCCGACACATATATCCTCTTGGTCAATCTTTCCTCACTCATTCTCTCCATGTGCCCAAACCATTTCAAAACACCCTCTTCTGCTCTCTCAACCACGCTCTTTTTATTTCCACACATCTCTCTTACCCTTACGTTACTTACTCGATCAAACCACCTCACACCACACATTTTCCTCAAACATCTCATTTCCAGCACATCCATCCTCCTGCGCACATCTCTATCCATAGCCCACGCCTCGCAACCATACAACATTGTTGGAACCACTATTCCTTCAAACATACCCATTTTTGCTTTCCGAGATAATGTTCTCGACTTAAACACATTTTTCAAGGCTCCCAAAATTTTCGCCCCCTCCCCCACCCTATGATCCACTTCCGCTTCCATGGTTCCATCCGCTGACAGATCCACTCCCAGATATCTAAAACACTTCACTTCCTCCAGTTTTTCTCCATTCAAACTCACCTCCCAATTGACTTGACCCTCACCCCTATATATATATATATATATATATATATATATATATATATATATATATATATATATATATATATATATAATATCCCTGGGGATAGGGGATTAAGAATACTTCCCACGTATTCCCTGCGTGTCGTAGAAGGCGACTAAAAGGGGAGGGAGCGGGGGGCTGGAAATCCTCCCCTCTCTTTTTTTTTTTTTTCAATTTTTCCAAAAGAAGGAACAGAGCGGGCCAGGTGAGGATATTCCAAAGAAGGCCCAGTCCTCTGTTCTTAACGCTACCTCGCTAACGCGGGAAATGGCGAATAGTTTAAAAGAAAAGAAAAGAATATATATTTATATATACGGCACAATAACATGCTATACGGAACTGGCTACATAACTCAGGGCGATATGTGTCACTGGAACACGCATCGTAGTTGGAATCTCGACCCAAATGGGTTAAATTAAGGTCCATATCTCCCCCACGACCACAAGCGATCCGGCCATTAAGCTCAATTAAACGATTTATCCGGTCAATAAATCGCCTTTAATTATATTTATATAAGAATTCCATAACAATTACCATACATATATTGACTGATGCTCACTGATTAACCTTACCTTCCAATTTGTCTAAAAGTGTTCATATAAATCTTCAATGGTAATGTTTATGGGTCAAGAGACATCAAAATAATTTACATAATTTATATACTGGAGGGAAAAGAGTACACTCAACCATCCCATAAGGTCAAATTGGATGACTCCTTTCAAGGTCACTTACTAATCTCCCAAAAGGTCACGGGCGGGGGGGGGGGTGGTATTCCAAAAGGTCAGGGACGATTATATCACACTGTTACACCGCATTCTAAAAGGTCACAGGTGGCTATGGTGGACACACAACTACCCAATAGGAGGTCACAGGAGAACTACCCTGTATGACGTCACAAAAAACTATCCAATCAAAGGTCACACATAAACTATCTAATCAAAGGTCACACGAAACGATCGTGAGGTGACACAGGGTGACCCCACGACCCCACGAGGTCAAAGCCAGTACTACCAACACCACCACGAGGTCAAAGCCAGTACTACCAACACCACCACGAGGTCAAAGCCAGTACTACCAACACCACCACGAGGTCAAAGTCAGTACTACCAACACCACCACGAGGTCAAAGTCAGTACTACCAACACCACCACGAGGTCAAAGTCAGTACTACCAACACCACAAGAGACAGACAGGAAAACCACTATAAATTCAGGGTCACGAAGAGTCCATTTCCCCCCTGGGCGATATATTGGGCCTAACATGAAGAATTATCGCAGACATAAAAATCGTCAATTTCAATCGCGCGTGGCGTAAAAACAATTTACTTGGAAATTAATTTTTCTCTTTGGCTTGGCCCGTGAGCCGCCAGCACACGCCCGCAACCCCAACCACTACCTCTCCTTGGGGGAGGAGCCTTCTGCTGTACTGTCCTGTCTCCATCTATAGTGGTGGGTGAGGGAGGAGCCTTCTGCTGTACTGTCCTGTCTCCATCTATAGTGGTGGGTGAGGGAGGAGCCTTCTGCTGTACTGTCCTGTCTCCATCTATAGTGGTGGGTGAGGGAGGAGCCTTCTGCTTTACTGCCCTGTCTCCATCTATAGTGGTGGGTGGGGGAGGAGCCTTCTGCTGTACTGTCCTGTCTCCATCTATAGTGGTGGGTGAGGGAGGAGCCTTCTGCTTTACTGCCCTGTCTCCATCTATAGTGGTGGGTGAGGGAGGAGCCTTCTGCTGTACTGCCCTGTCTCCATCTATAGTGGTGGGTGAGGGAGGAGCCTTCTGCTGTACTGTCCTGTCTCCATCTATAGTGGTGGGTGGGGGAGGAGCCTTCTGCTGTACTGCCCTGTCTCCATCTATAGTGGTGGGTGAGGGAGGAGCCTTCTGCTGTACTGCCCTGTCTCCATCTATAGTGGTGGGTGAGGGAGGAGCCTTCTGCTGTACTGTCCTGTCTCCATCTACAGTGGTGGGTGGGGGAGGAGCCTTCTGCTGTACTGCCCTGTCTCCATCTATAGTGGTGGGTGAGGGAGGAGCCTTCTGCTGTACTGTCCTGTCTCCATCTATAGTGGTGGGTGAGGGAGGAGCCTTCTGCTGTACTGCCCTGTCTCCATCTATAGTGGTGGGTGAGGGAGGAGCCTTCTGCTGTACTGTCCTGTCTCCATCTATAGTGGTGGGTGAGGGAGGAGCCTTCTGCTTTACTGCCCCTTCTCCATCTATAGTGGTGGGTGAGGGAGGAGCCTTCTCCTTCGTACATAATGTAAAAGATAGATGGGACTCTTGCGGCACGAACCAAGTGGTCAGTATATATACGAACAGATTAATACAAACAATCGCAACAATACATTGAGTGAGACCCATCTTCACCGGGAACCACTCACCTTCCTCCATTCCTACTCGCACTCGTACCTCCCCTACATAGATGGAGTGAGTGCAGGTTCATTATGGTGTTGCAGAACCAACGTGTCTTGCTTACGACCTCCTCAAACCCTCTGAAGCCACGAGATGGGACGCTGCAGCTTCAGCTGGTGGTGATGGGTGGGTGTGTGTGTGGGTAGGTGGGTGTTTATCTTTCATTACGGTGCTATGCATACCTCATGCACGGCCTCATGGTGGGCGCATGGCCTCATGCACGGCCTCATGGTGGGCGC
>NC_092246.1:20024028-20031528 GCF_036320965.1 Panulirus ornatus | reverse complement strand
CACACACACACACCGACACACTCACACACACACACACACACACACACACCGACACACTCACACACACACACACACACACACACACACACACACACACACACACACACACACCGACACACTCACACACACACACACACACACACACACACACACACACACACACAGACACATACACACACCGACACACTCACACACACACACACACACACACACACACACCGACACACTCACACACACACACACACACACACACACGGGTCCAGTGTGCATGACAATCATGGACAGACATGCAAAGAGTTCTCAAATGACCCCTTGAACACGACGGTATGACGCCCTTGAACACGACGGTACGACGCCCTTGAACACGACGGTACGACCCCTTGTGCACGACGGTACGACCCCTTGAACACGACGGTACGACACCTTGTGCACGACGATACGACCCCTTGCGCACGACGGTACGACCCCTTGAACACGACGATATGACCCCTTGAGCACGACGGTACGACCCCTTGAACACGACGGTACGACCTCTTGAGCACGACGGTACGACCCCTTGTGTTCGACGGTACGACACCTTTGAGCACGACGGTACGACACCTTGAGCACGACGGTACGACCTTTAGAAGTCATGGCTTCAACATCCAGTCGATAGAAGCTTACCAATGGTCGTAATTATTGTGTACAGTCTCCTCAACCACTACCACACACTCTACCACACCATCACGCACCCTCTACCACACCATCACGCACCCTCTACCACACCATCACGCACCCTCTACTACACCATCACGCACCCTCTACCACACCATCACGCACCCTCTACCACACCATCACGCACCCTCTACCACACGCACTCCTTCCCACACACTGCCTGAGGACCGCACTCCTCCTCCTATGACCCACCTCACACCGAGAGTGTTGCCATGTGAGCCAGCCCACTCCAGTCTGGCCATACAAGACATGAGAGGCTGAAGTACTTCCTCACTCCACCAGAAGGGGACAAGGGTAAGGGCAAGGGGCAGGGGTAAGGGGAATGAGCCAGGGAAGAGGCTTGGGTAAGGCGCAAGGAGCAAGGGTAAGAGCATGGGGTAAGGAGCAAGAGTAAGGGCAAGGAGCAAGGGTAAGGAGCAAGGAGCAGGGGTAAGGGAAGGAGCAAGGGTAAGGGGCAACGAGCTAGGGTAAGGGCAAGGAGCAAGGTTAAGGGGAAAGAGCAAGGGTTAGGGCAAGGAACAAGGGTAAGGGGCAAGGGTAAGGACAAAGGGTATAAAGGTAAAGGGGTAATAGGTAAGAGGTAAGGGTAGAGGGATGAGGTTAAGAGAGTGGGTCAGGTCAAGCGTTTGAAAAGAAGTCCTTCATGGCGAAGTGGTCAACCAGTTCCTCTACAGCTGATCCAGGACCGTGGTTCCACCCTATATATATATATATATATATATATATATATATATATATATATATATATATTTTTTTTTATACTTTGTCGCTGTCTCCCGCGTTTGCGAGGTAGCGCAAGGAAACAGACGAAAGAAATGCCCCCCCCCCCCATACACATGTATATACATACGTCCACACACGCAGATATACATACCTACACAGCTTTCCATGGTTTACCCCAGACGCTTCACATGCCTTGCTTCAATCCACTGACAGCACGTCAACCCCGGTATACCACATCGCTCCAATTCACTCTATTCCTTGCCCTCCTTTCACCCTCCTGCATGTTCAGGCCCAGATCACACAAAATCTTTTTCACTCCATCTTTCCACCTCCAATTTGGTCTCCCTCTTCTCCTTGTTCCCTCCACCTCCGACACATATATCCTCTTGGTCAATCTTTCCTCACTCATCCTCTCCATGTGCCCAAACCACTTCAAAACACCCTCTTCTGCTCTCTCAACCACGCTCTTTTTATTTCCACACATCTCTCTTACCCTTACGTTACTCACTCGTTCAAACCACCTCACACCACACATTGTCCTCAAACATCTCATTTCCAGCACATCCATCCTCCTGCGCACAACTCTATCCATAGCCCACGCCTCGCAACCATACAACATTGTTGGAACCACTATTCCTTCAAACATACCCATTTTTGCTTTCCGAGATAATGTTCTCGACTTCAACACATTTTTCATGGCCCCCAGGATTTTCGCCCCCTCCCCCACCCTATGATCCACTTCCGCTTCCATGGTTTCATCCGCTGCCAGATCCACTCCCAGATATCTAAAACACTTCACTTCCTCCAGTTTTTCTCCATTCAAACTCACCTCCCAATTGACTTGACCCTCAACCCTACTGTACCTAATAACCTTGCTCTTATTCACATTTACTCTTAACTTTCTTCTTCCACACACTTTTCCAAACTCAGTCACCAGCTTCTGCAGTTTCTCACATGAATCAGCCACCAGCGCTGTATCATCAGCGAACAACAACTGACTCACTTCCCAAGCTCTCTCATCCCCAACAGACTTCATACTTGCCCCTCTTTCCAAAACTCTTGCATTTACCTCCCTAACAACCCCATCCATAAACAAATTAAACAACCATGGAGACATCACACACCCCTGCCGCAAACCTACATTCACTGAGAACCAATCACTTTCCTCTCTTCCTACACGTACACATGCCTTACATCCTCGATAAAAACTTTTCACTGCTTCTAACAACTTTCATCCCACACCATATATTCTTAATACCTTCCACAGAGCATCTCTATCAACTCTATCATATGCCTTCTCCAGATCCATAAATGCTACATACAAATCCATTTGCTTTTCTAAGTATTTCTCACATACATTCTTCAAAGCAAACACCTGATCCACACATCCTCTACCACTTCTGAAACCATATATATATATATATATATATATATATATATATATATATATATATATATATATATATATATATATATATATATATATATATATATATTCCTATGAGTCCACGGGGAAAATGAAACACGATAAATCCTAAGTGCACTTTCGTGTAATAATCACATCATCAGGGGAGACACAAGAGAGAAATATATCAGTCAGTTGATATACAACGAAGAAACGAGGCTAGGACGCCATTTAGTATATATATATATATATATATATATATATATATATATATATATATATATATATATATATATATATATATATATTTTTTTTTTTTTTTGTTTTTTTTTTTTTGCCGCTGTCTCCCGCGTTTGCGAGGTAGCGCAAGGAAACAGACGAAAGAATATATATATATATATATATATATATATATATATATATATATATTCCCTCAAAGGCCCAGTTCTCTGTTCTTAACGCTACCTCGCTAACGCGGGAAATGGCGAATAGTTTGAAAGAAAAGTAAAAGAATATATATATATATATATATATATATATATATATATATATATATATATATATATATATATATTGTTATCTTTCGTCGAGTGTCAAATATAAAGCCATTATCTCGAGTGTTGCTCACGTGTGTGTCGAGCAGGTAGGCTTGGGTAAGAGGAGGAGGGAAGGGGAGGGCTGGAGGGCTGGAGGTTGCAGCGACCGCTTCCCTCCACTGGACCAACACATGACCAGCGTGACACCACACGAGAGCAGAGGTCAAACCAAACTACCTGGGACAAAGATGACCTCCTCAGTGAGGCCGGGCTTTGAATCTCTCTCTCTCTCTCTCTCTCTCTCTCTCTCTCTCTCTCTCTCTCTCTCTCTCTCTCGCCATTTCACCCTTTTTCGCTCTCATTATCATTCCGTCGGCTCTCTCTCTCTCTCTCTCTCTCTCTCTCTCTCTCTCTCTCTCTCTCTCTCTCTCTCTCTCACTGTGAAACACAATGACTAACACACACACACACCCACACACAGACCACACAGACCACAGGAGGGTCAGCAGGTCTGTGTGGGGGGGTTTGATGGTCATTGATTTTCTAAGACGAACCAACACACACACACACACACACACACAGGCCACCGCCACCACCGCTGACCAGGCAGCTGACGCTGTTCCTGACGGTAGCTGACAGTGACGGGCATCCGTCAGATGGTGACTGACAGTGGATGGTAGTAGCGAGAGAATCTGCTGACGGCTAGCTTCGACTGACACCAGCTGACGGTTGGGCGAGATCACCTGACTGACAATGCATGGCTTCAACGCCAGCTTGGCTGACGCCAGCGGGCAGATCATCTATCGTGCTGACGTTCCCAGTGCCTCTTTCTAATAGCCTCCTGACACTCCTGACAGCGCAGCCAAGCTGACGCTCTCAATGTCCGACTCATTTCGAAACATTCCTGGTCATAACTGAAGCTCTTAATTATGTTCAAGTCTTGTTATTTCCACAATTCAGTAATGATGCAGGTTCTTAGAAACTCCTATAGCTATATGAAGCTTAGAATGGGCTGGTTATAACAACACGAAGCTCCGAACTGCTTCATTATAACACGAAGCTCCGAAATGCTTCCTTATAACACGAAGCTCCGAACTGCTTCATTATAACACGAAGCTCCGAACTGCTTCATTATAACACGAAGCTCCGAGCTGCTTCCTTATAACACGAAGCTCCGAACTGCTTCATTATAACACGAAGCTCCGAGCTGCTTCATTATAACATGAAGCTCCGAACTGCTTCATTATAACATGAAGCTTCGAACTTGATTCTTATATCCTTCCAAATAGGTTCATTTCAACCCGAATCTTCGAACTGGTTCATTATAACACGAAGCTTCGAAGTGGTCCATTATAACAATATGAAGCATGAAATTTATCATTAATCATTAAGCTTTTGAGATTAAAGTGTTTATCTTACAAATGATGTATTAATGAGTTATGAACAACGAAGCTGATTCATATGGCAACATCAATAGGTTAAGCTATTTTCTTTACATTACTCTGAAGGTCGTTCCCCTACACAACACCAGGGTTGTTCCCCCTACACAATTCTAGGGTCGTTCCCCCCAACACAACTCCAGGGTCGTTCCCTCTACACTGCTCTGGGGTCGTTCTTTTCACGACTCTCTCCTTTAGTGGGTAAATAATTTCGCTCGTCCACTTCCGGGTTAAGAATAACTCTTGGCAAAAAAAAATATTAATGACACCAACATGTCTCGGGGATTCTGTTCTATTCTAATCAAGCCTGGTGTTAATTAGCATTAATCGTGATGTTAATCAGTATCAATCGTGATGTTAATTAGTATTAATCGTGATGTTAATTTGGTCTTTCTCACCAGCCACACACCACGACAGGGTCACATAGGCAACGAGTTTTCCTCTGATGCCAACAAATGTCTTTCATATAATCAAAGAAACGATAAGATAATGTTAATTTATAAACACACACACACACACACACACACACACACACACACACACACACACACACACACACACACACATATCGTGTTTCATTTTCCCCGTGGACTCTTAGGAATATATATATATATATATATATATATATATATATATATATATATATATATATATATATATATATATATATATGTATATATATATATATATATATATTCCTATGGGTCCACGGGAAAAATGAAACACGAAAAGTTCCCAAGTGCACTTTCGTGTAATAATCACATCATAAGGGGAGACACACACACACACACACACACACATATATATATATATATATATATATATATATATATATATATATATATATATATATATATATATATATAAACTACCACTACAATAGAACAGTCCTTAAATCTTAACCATTTCCCTTAAGGGCCCGAGTGCATATGAATGAGGCAATTGAATATTAACAAGACATTAATTAACTTCCAGGACTAATTACCACAGCGGCGACATCAGCATAAACGTGCATGCCATTAGGGAATTGGTAATATGATGGAGACCTTATCATCATCATCATCATCATCATAACTTGCTAATTACGTAGTTTCTTGAGTGCCATGGCAAAGACGACCTGCCTGACCACGACGGTACGACGACCCTGAAGCACGACGGTTCGACCTTCCTGGAGCACGAGGGTACGACCTTCCTGGGGCACGACGGTACGACCTTCTTGGAGCACGACGGTACGACCTTCCTGGAGCACGACGGTACGACGACCCTGGAGCACGATGGTACGACCTTCCTGGAGCACGACGGTACGACGATCCTGGACAACGACGGTCCGGCCTTCCTGGACAACGACGGTACGAGCCTGGAGCACGACGGTACGACCTCCCTGACCACGACGGTACGACCCTGGTGTACGACGGTACGACGACCCTGGAGCACGACGGTACGACCCCTTAGGTAAGCTAGCCCAGGCTTTCTGGGAAAACAAGGACCATAATACCTAAGGGTCGTACCATCGACCTTCAGGGTCGTACCATCGAGCTCCAGGGTCGTACCATCGAGCTTCAGGGTCGTACCATCGAGCTCCAGGGTCGTACCATCGAGCTTCAGGGTCGTACCGCCGTGCTCCAGGGTCGTACTGTCGTGCTCCAGGGTCGTACTGTCGTGCTCCAGGGTCGTGCTGTCGTGCTCCAGGGTCGTCGTACCGTCGTGCTCATAAGGTCAACCTTCCTATATGTAATATAAACCACCAAAAACATACCTAGGACAGACCAATATATATTTTTTATTTTTTTTATTTTTTATTTTTTTTTTTTTATACTTTGTCGCTGTCTCCCGCGTTTGCGAGGTAGCGCAAGGAAACAGACGAAAGAAATGGCCCCCCCCCCCCATACACATGTACATACGTCCACACACGCAAATATACATACCTACACAGCTTTCCATGGTTTACCCCAGACGCTTCACATGCCTTGATTCAATCCACTGACAGCACGTCAACCCCTGTATACCACATCGCTCCAATTCACTCTATTCCTTGCCCTCCTTTCACCCTCCTGCATGTTCAGGCCCCGATCACACAAAATCTTTTTCACTCCATCTTTCCACCTCCAATTTGGTCTCCCTCTTCTCCTCGTTCCCTCCACCTCCGACACATATATCCTCTTGGTCAATCTTTCCTCACTCATTCTCTCCATGTGCCCAAACCATTTCAAAACACCCTCTTCTGCTCTCTCAACCACGCTCTTTTTATTTCCACACATCTCTCTTACCCTTACGTTACTTACTCGATCAAACCACCTCACACCACACATTGTCCTCAAACATCTCATTTCCAGCACATCCATCCTCCTGCGCACATCTCTATCCATAGCCCACGCCTCGCAACCATACAACATTGTTGGAACCACTATTCCTTCAAACATACCCATTTTTGCTTTCCGAGATAATGTTCTCGACTTCCACACATTTTTCAAGGCTCCCAAAATTTTCGCCCCCTCCCCCACCCTATGATCCACTTCCGCTTCCATGGTTCCATCCGCTGACAGATCCACTCCCAGATATCTAAAACACTTCACTTCCTCCAGTTTTTCTCCATTCAAACTCACCTCCCAATTGACTTGACCCTCACCCCTACTGTACCTAATAACCTTGCTCTTATTCACATTCACTCTTAACTTTCTTCTTC
>NC_092246.1:20016528-20019028 GCF_036320965.1 Panulirus ornatus | reverse complement strand
ACAAATAGAACAATGGCTGGTGATTTCAAACGAAATGGGTCAGCCTAGGACAGTGAGTCGAGTGGAAACTTAAAATAAGATTTAGAACAAGAAATAGTAAAACATATGGACGTAAACAAAGGATTGACGAAAGGTCACGGTAAGGTCGAAGGGCAAAACATCCGGGACGGTATATATAATATATATATATATACATATATATATATATATATATATATATATATATATATATATATGAGAAGAAAGATCATGAGAGGCAAGTGTTTTGGGAACAGCTAAATGAGTGTGTTAGCGGTTTTGATGCACGAGACCGGGTTATAGTGATGGGTGATTTGAATGCAAAGGTGAGTAATGTGGCAGTTGAGGGAATAATTGGTATGCATGGGGTGTTCAGTGTTGTAAATGGAAATGGTGAAGAGCTTGTAGATTTATGTGCTGAAAAAGGACTGATGATCGGGAATACCTGGTTTAAAAAGCGAGATATACATAAGTATACTTATGTAAGTAGGAGAGATGGCCAGAGAGCGTTATTGGATTACGTGTTAATGGACAGGCGTGCGAAAGAGAGACTTTTGGATGTCAATGTGCTGAGAGGTGCAACTGGAGGGATGTCTGATCATTATCTTGTGGAGGCTAAGGTGAAGATTAGTATGGGTTTTCAGAAAAGAAGAGTGAATGTTGGGGTGAAGAAGGTGGTGAGAGTAAGTGAGCTTGGGAAGGAGACCTGTGTGAAGAAGTATCAGGAGAGACTGTGTACAGAATGGAAAAAGGTGAGAACAATGGAAGTAAGGGGAGTGGGGGAGGAATGGGATGTATTTAGGGAATCAGTGATGGATTGCGCAAAAGATGCTTGTGGCATGAGAAGAGTGGGAGGTGGGCTGTTTAGAAAGGGTAGTGAGTGGTGGGATGAAGAAGTAAGAGTATTAGTGAAAGAGAAGAGAGAGGCATTTGGACGATTTTTGCAGGGAAAAAATGCAATTGAGTGGGAGAAGTATAAAAGAAAGAGACAGGAGGTCAAGAGAAAGGTGCAAGAGGTGAAAAAAAGGGCAAATGAGAGTTGGGGTGAGAGACTATCAGTAAATTTTAGGGAGAATAAAAAGATGTTCTGGAAGGAGGTAAATAGGGTGCGTAAGACAAGGGAGCAAATGGGAACTTCAGTGAAGGGCGTAAATGGGGAGGTGATAACAAGTAGTGGTGATGTGAGAAGGAGATGGAATGAGTATTTTGAAGGTTTGTTGAATGTGTCTGATGACAGAGTGGCAGATATAGGGTGTTTGGGTCGAGGTGGTGTGCAAAGTGAGAGGGTTAGGGAAAATGATTTGGTAAACAGAGAAGAGGTAGTAAAAGCTTTGCGGAAGATGAAAGCCGGCAAGGCAGCAGGTTTGGATGGTATTGCAGTGGAATTTATTAAAAAAGGGGGTGACTGTATTGTTGACTGGTTGGTAAGGTTATTTAATGTATGTATGACTCATGGTGAGGTGCCTGAGGATTGGCGGAATGCTTGCATAGTGCCATTGTACAAAGGCAAAGGGGATAAGAGTGAGTGCTCAAATTACAGAGGTATAAGTTTGTTGAGTATTCCTGGTAAATTATATGGGAGGGTATTGATTGAGAGGGTGAAGGCATGTACAGAGCATTAGATTGGGGAAGAGCAGTGTGGTTTCAGAAGTGGTAGAGGATGTGTGGATCAGGTGTTTGCTTTGAAGAATGTATGTGAGAAATACTTAGAAAAGCAAATGGATTTGTATGTAGCATTTATGGATCTGGAGAAGGCATATGATAGAGTTGATAGAGATGCTCTGTGGAAGGTATTAAGAATATATGGTGTGGGAGGAAAGTTGTTAGAAGCAGTGAAAAGTTTTTATCGAGGATGTAAGGCATGTGTACGTGTAGGAAGAGAGGAAAGTGATTGGTTCTCAGTGAATGTAGGTTTGCGGCAGGGGTGTGTGATGTCTCCATGGTTGTTTAATTTGTTTATGGATGGGGTTGTTAAGGAGGTAAATGCAAGAGTTTTGGAAAGAGGGGCAAGTATGAAGTCTGTTGGGGATGAGAGAGCTTGGGAAGTGAGTCAGTTGTTGTTCGCTGATGATACAGCGCTGGTGGCGGATTCATGTGAGAAACTGCAGAAGCTGGTGACGGAGTTTGGTAAAGTGTGTGGAAGAAGAAAGTTAAGAGTAAATGTCAATAAGAGCAAGGTTATTAGGTACAGTAGGGTTGAGGGTCAAGTCAATTGGGAGGTGAGTTTGAATGGTGAGAGGCTGGAGGAAGTGAAGTGTTTTAGATATCTGGGAGTGGATCTGTCAGCGGATGGAACCATGGAAGCGGAAGTGGATCATAGGGTGGGGGAGGGGGCGAAAATTTTGGGAGCCTTGAAAAATGTGTGGAAGTCGAGAACATTATCCCGGAAAGCAAAAATGGGTATGTTTGAAGGAATAGTAGTTCCAACAATGTTGTATGGTTGCGAGGCGTGGGCTATGGATAGAGTTGTGCGTAGGAGGAT
>NC_092246.1:19976528-20014028 GCF_036320965.1 Panulirus ornatus | reverse complement strand
TATGTACACACTGAGACGAAAGTCCAGTCCAAGAAATATTTCAGATGATTCCAGAAACATCTGAAGTGCCTGGAATGGTGGCTATTCTCAGACAAAAAAAAAAGAAGTAATTCAAGGTGAGATCCAGCGAAGAAAAAGAGAAGGGGTGCGGTGGCTGGAAAGCGAGCAGGTCAAGCCACAAATCTTCCAAGTCAGACCCTACCGGGGTCTTTGCACTGAGGTTTTCCAGCCCCTGCCCCTGGGTCTTCAATCAGTGTCTTCTCTGGTTTTTGGTCTTTGGGAGTTCGCTCGCAGTCTCGATGGTCTTTATCGAGGGTCTAAATTAGTCTATCTATCGAAAACCTTTCCATGTATCAAGATCCATTGTATTACTAGTCTGAAAGTCCGTGGCATTCCTGGTCCTTCCATTCCAGACCTTCCTGGTTTTAAAACATATTTTCCCCAGTATTGCCTCAGGTTCTCCGGGTGTTCCCACCTCTGTTTCTTGCGCGTCAAACACCAGCGACCTCCTCTGACTTTCCTCCCATGAGAACGTCATTCCAGCACGACCCTGGGTTGTCCTTCGATCTGGAGGAGTTGCAGACAAACCGGACCCCATAAACCAAGGTGGCAGGGCCCTCAACCCTCATACATCGCCGGGTTAGCTCACAAGCTTCCGTGAGGCAGTCCCGCCACATGGACTTAAGGGGAAAGAGTTTCCCCAACTCTTTACTTGTTTTGGCCCCCAAGAAGATACGTTGGAGAGAGAGAGAGAGAGAGAGAGAGAGAGAGAGAGAGAGAGAGAGAGAGAGAGAGAGAGAGAGAGAGAGAGAGAGAGAGAGAGAGAGAGACCCACGAAACCACTGGAAGTCATTTCAGCAATCTGGATTTTTGGCTGAATGAATACTATTTTTCAACTTTCTCATACATACATACATACATATACACAAAAATTTATGCATAGGCGTTCACACACACACACACACACACACACACACACACACACACACACACACACACACGCGATCCTCGAACTGGTTACCCAGGTTCGAAACCCTTCTGGGGCTTCCAGAAGCCAGGCTGCTCTTCTGCCACACAGATGATGACGAAGAACCCAATCTCTCGTCCCTTGTTGTGGAAGGTCTCGCCCAACTCTTGCCTGAATGAGTCGGGAAAACAGAGAACTTTGCTCTCTACTTCAGGACCATCCCCCCTGAACTTCATGAAGCCTCCGTCATCGAAACGTCAGAACGACGCCAGGTCGTTAGCGTCGTACGGCTGACGACGCCTGACGTACAGATACAGACGACGTACAGACGCACAGGAGAGAAGAAAGGTGTGGTGTTGGGAAGACATATTACTGTAATGGGGGGGCTGGAGGGCTCTGGTGTGTGTGTGTGTGTGTGTGTGTGTGTGTGTGTGTGTGTGTGTGTGTGTGTACGGTGAGGTCAACTGCCGGTGACGAGTCTGACCTGGCTAGTGGATGGTTTGGATCGTTAAAAGAGGGCTTGACTGCGCTGTTCAATCGGTCTGCAGGTCAGTCAGTGGATAAAAGGGGTTGGGTGGTGGTGCTGGTGGCTGTCCAGTCTATCAGTGTCAGTCAGCTTAGATGCAAGAATATCTCTGTTGACTGCTGACTGAGAGGCCAGGATTATGGGGGTGGAGACTGGAGATTAGGGGAGGAGGAGGAGGAGGAAGAGGAGGAGGAAGAGGAGGAGAAGGAAGAGGAGGAGGAGGATTGAGTTTCTTGGTGGGTTATAAGAAGTTTTGATTGGAGGGACGGGTTTTGGAGCCTAAAGGTCGTCTTATTTTTTTTAGGGAGAGAGATAGAGATAGATAGATAGATAGATAGATAGATAGAGATAGAGAGAGAGAGAGAGAGAGAGAGAGAGAGAGAGAGAGAGAAGTGTTTTAGCGTTTTTTTGTGGAAGTTTTGGCTGATGGAACGGGTTTTGGAAGTTGATCATTATGGGAAGTGTGTTTGCTGAAGGTTTTGATGAGGGTCCAGTGAACTAGAGAAAGTTAAAAAAGAGAAAGAAAAAATGGAGGAGTGCCGTATGGCAGGGGTCAATGCTGATGACCCAATTACTTCCGTCAATGAATCCAGTCATCAGGCAATTCATGAACGTAAATACAGCAGATCATTACATAATACAGCATATTACATAATACAGATCATTACATAATACAGCAGATCATTACATAATACAGCAGATCATTACATGATACAGCATATCATTACATAATACAGCAGATCATTACATAATACAGCAGATCATTACATAATACAGCATATCATAACATAATACAGCAGATCATTACATAATACAGTAGATCATTACATAATACAGCATATCACTACATAATACAGCATATCACTACATAATATAGCATATCACTACATAATACAGCAGATCATTACATAATACAGCAGATCAATACACAATAGCAATCTTTGGTATATTTCATATGACGTGGTACAAGAACTGAATAACATGTTGGTTCTTATCTCCAGTCCTTCTCTGACGCCATACCATTATGGTCTGTTGATCATGATCTTCGTCTTGCTTTCGAGAACGAAGGCTAAACCCAAAGCCAGTCCACACAGAGGTCCCCATCATCTCTTGGCATTACCAGCCACATTAGAGAATAGACAGGAATCCACACAGACATAGTCTACGGCTGCCGCTGGTCCTTAATGCACGGGAGCACTTACCAGGGTCTCCCGCGGCACTCGTAAACATCGACTGGTGGCGATCAACCCTTCCTCTTTAGGCGGGAATTATCGTCCAGGTTGTGACGGGCCTGTTCGTCGGGCGGGAAACAGCGGCCAAGCTCTTTTAACTTCTGAGGTAGCCAAAGGGGTGTTAAGTCTCTCGAGTACGATAACGATTCGTCGAGTTCGATAACTCCTTCTGCTGGGTACGATGACGACTTCGGTCTTCCGAGTGCGAGCACAGGGGAAGGGTGTTCTCAGAGTTCATCAACTTTGTCCGTCGGGTACGACGACTTCAACTCTCGATTTCCATGGCTTTTGGTTGCATGTTACGATGATTCCGGCTAAGTACGATAACCACTGTTGAGTACGATAACTTCCTTGCAGGGTACGAAGTCTTCAGCTCTTCACGGAGTTTGGCATCTTCCCCTCCTGGGTACAAGGTCTCCAGTTGTTCATTACGAGGTGAGCTGTACCGTCAACTTGAGGCCTGTGGTACACTATCACAGGATGAGCGGTGTACCGTAACTTGAACCTACGGTACAATAACCCAGGATAAGGGTGTACCATGAGACTATGGCCACATAATCCAATATAAGGGTGTACCATAACTTGATGCTATGCTACAACACAGGATGAGAGAGAGAGAAAGAGTAGGATTATCATACGTAGGCTATGGTACAAGAGAGGAGGACAACGTACAACCAGAGACGCTGCTCTACAACAATAACAACAACAACTACTACTACAACTACAACTACTACTACTGCTATTCCCTCCCCACACAGTTCAAATTTCCAGGGCGCTCCCTCATAAACACAGCCAGCTGCTCAGCCCCACAAACTCGACCCAATAGGTTTTGACTATAAACATCGACCAGCTGGAATGAACAGCTTATCGTTACAGCCAAACTCTCGAGGCAGAGCTCTATATTCCCGGCAGCAAATATATATATATGTCATTCTGGCGTACAATTCCCCGGGAGACGATAAAAGCAGTTTTCAAGTTCTTGAAGGAACCCGTTCATTGAGTTCGAGGTTTGTTTTGCATTACGTCGGTACAATGGCTTCCACTTCCTAATAGAATGCGTTTCTCGGGAGCCGTTGTGATATTTATTTCCTCACCTACACCGATAAGCTTCAGAGGAATTCTTTGCCTTTTCATTTCTTCTCCTAACAGCATCTGACCTTTTTTCAAAACTCTCAAATTCCCTTTCTTCTTCCTCTCCGAGGTGATGAACGCCTGACTGACATCACTCTCTATACCTATTGATGGTCTTCTACCCACCCACAGCTGGGTCTGGGACCTGACCTTACCTTACGTAGACCTTACGATGGTTTGGGAGGTCTTCTACCCCCCACAGCTGGGGCTGGGACCTTACCTTACCTTACGTAGACCATACGATGGTTTGGGAGGTTTTCTACCCACCACAGCTGGGTCTGGGACCTTACCTTACTTTACGTACACCTTACGATGGTTTGGGAGGTCTTCTACCCCCACAGCTGGGTCTGGGACCTGACCTTACCTTACGTAGACCTTACGATGGTTTGGGAGGTCTTCTACCCCCCACAGCTGGGGCTGGGACCTTACCTTACCTTACGTAGACCTTACGATGGTTTGGGAGGTCTTCTACCCCCACAGCTGGGTCTGGGACCTGACCTTACCTTACGTAGACCTTACGATGGTTTGGGAGGTCTTCTACCCCCCACAGCTGGGGCTGGGACCTTACCTTACCTTACGTAGACCTTACGATGGTTTGGGAGGTTTTCTACCCACCACAGCTGGGTCTAGGATCTTACCTTACTTTACGTATACCTTACGATAGTTTGTGAGGTCTTCTACCCCTACAGCTGAGTCTGGGACCTTACCTTACGTAGACCTTACGATAGTTTGGGAGGTCTTCTACCCCTACAGCTGGGGCTGGGACCTTACCTTACCTTACGATGGTCTGGGAGGTCTTCTACCCCACACAAACTGGGTAGATTCGTCACAATATGAACACTAAAATATGACAGTTAAACTCAAAATGAGTTCTCTCCAGAGCCCGCCAATCAACCAGGCGTTCCAATTCTTCAGTAACAGCCGGGAAATACCCATCTGACTGTGTTATATAATAGCTTTAAGATGAATAGATGAATGTAGATAAAAAGAAGTAATTAAAAATAGGGACTTTATTTCTAAGGTAATATATTCCTACATCATACACGAAGAATGCTTGGCTATTCTTACCCACCTCCTCTTATTTCCCATCTTCCTTGACATACAAATGGCCCGCCATTTCTTGACATAAATCTCTGATGGTCCATAACACCTGGCTCTTATAGCCGACGATAACTCCTTCGCTCAGAGGCTGTGTGATAACTGGAGGCTGCCTCACACCTACGTTATGAGATAACGGGGTCTGAGGGTACGACAAGAGAATGTTCCGGTACAACAATATAAAGTTAGGATGTACGATGCTACGAGACGGCAGTAAACAATAACGACGTGAGTGAACGATAACAGAGTATAATGAAAATAATAATAATAACAATAATAATGATATTATTGACTGTTTATTGAATGGATCGGAGCCAATGGTTAATAAAGATAACACTGAAAATACAAGCAGTAAAATAAGCGTAAAACAAATTATGGAAGGAGATGGCAGGAAAACATGGGAGCTAAAGTATACCAACATCCGACGAACAAGTACGATACCTAGAGTTGCCAAACACATCAAAATACGATACTGTAAGATCACCTGGGCTGCCACACATCACCATACGATGGGGTACCATGATAAAAATTACATCGTAAAATGCTGTAAGAATGGGGAAGATAACAAAATCACCCACTATAGCATCAAAAGCTTAGGGGGGTCATGATATGACTGAGACATACACACGGTTCTCGAGATTGCTCCTTGAATAAATACATATATATATATTTTTTCCCAGGGTCTCCCATCTTTAAAAAATGTAACTTAGCAATATAGATAACATCTAAACGACCCTCGAGTACAACAGTATATCCTAAGGGTCGTACTGAAGGACTTAAACAAAAATCATACATTTCTTAAAAGAACGTCAAAAATCTGGTACGATAATATTCATCCCGTAAGTAAGACGCCCTCTTTCCCCTCCAAGCACTCCCCGTTGCCAGACGTACAATAATCAGGTACGGGAAGGAGATCCCTGGCTTTCCCACAATGGCTACCTTGTATTACGATTTCTTTTCCCTCCCTAAGGCTCCCGGCTTTACTGGAACTGGTCCAGCACTCCGCTCTCCTTGGCATTGCTTTCGCATATAATATGGAGTCTATTTTCTTCAGAGGAGCTGAATTTGTCTGTCTATCTGTGTATCTATCTATCTATCTATCTATCTATCTATCTATCTATCTATCTATCTATCTATCCCAGGGAAGAGTGGGCTTCCCCTGGGAGGACATGGGAGATTAAGGGTGGGGAACTTTGGCTATGGGTAATTATATTAAAGGTCTGATATATCATTATTACTAATAATCATTATTATCACTTATCATCATTCGGTGGTTAGTTATTTCAACTTTCACCACTATTACAGAAATTATTATTATTATTATTATTATTATTATTATCATTATCATTATTATCATTATCAATATAATCAGTCAGAATTACCATCACAATTACTAGTATCATTATCTTTATTATGATCAATAATTATACACACACACACACACACACACACACACACACACATGGATCGCCTCGGTTTCCAGGTATCAAGTGAAACCTGGAAGTCAACATCCACAGACTGTGTTCCAGAGAGTTTCCAGACCCAGCATCATGACCCTCACACAGGGGCAGATACGCCTTTATTGCTTGTAGGATCTGATTTCCAGGTAGAAACCCACGGATGTGGTGCCACACTTTGGGAACTAGAAACCAAAGTAGTGTCATGCATGGGGGGTAGAATCCAACTCCAAAGGAGAAACACATAAGGAATCCAACTCCAAAGGAGAAACACATAAGGAATCCAACTCCAAAGGAGAAACACATAAGGAATCCAACTCCAAAGGAGAAACAAATAAGGAATCCAACTCCAAAGGAGAAACAAATAAGGAATCCAACTCCAAAGGAGAAACAAATAAGGAATCCAACTCCAAAAGAGAAACAAATAAGGAATCCAACTCCAAAAGAGAAACAAATAAGGAATCTAACTCCAAAGGAGAAACAAATAAGGAATCCAACTCAAAAAAAGGATATGAATAATGAATCCAACTCTAAAGGATACACAAATAAGGAATGCAACTCTAAAGGAGACATGAATAAGGAATCGAACTCCAAAGGATTCACAGAGGCTCGGATCCCTCTAACGTCATAAATACGGTGCTCAAAGTGACTAATCAGTGGCACCAATTCCTCTAACGTCATAAAACAAATACTCAATACGACCAACCAGCAGCTTCTATTTCCCTGACGTCACAGATCCAGTACTCAAAGCGACCAATTAATGGCTTAGACTCCCCCATTGACGTCACAAAACCAAGAGCTCAATTATTCATCTCTGCCGGAGCAGATGTTCCCCCTCATGTGGGTCTACTGCCACAAACAGGGTCGTCAATTACTCATAACCACCGATAACTGCCAATTACCGTGGGGCTTAGTCATTAACGAGGCCAGTTCTACAACTTGCGACCCCTTCTCTCCTCCTCTTGTTTGTCTGGATGACGTCGAGAGCCCTGATTGGTCGGCTTTAGAGAGTTAGTCTCGTGTATGACCAATGCCATTTTTAGGTCAATGGTGATCTGTTGAGGTGTGTGTGTGTGTGTGTGTGTGTGTGTGTGTGTGTTCTACCGTCTCAATGAACGCTGTCCTGGACAGGTTATAGACAGAACTCCTACAATGATTATATTCCACGAAGCGTAAACAAGTGTTGTTCTCGATAACAACTTAGCGTTCGTCCACAAACTGCAGATAGCAACATGTACCTCACGAACTGTCTGTATCCAACATAGAAACTCCACGTAACATAGCGAGCATGTTGTGACGTACCGTTATGTGTACGACGGTACGACCCTTGAGCACGACGGTACGACCCTTGAGCACGACGGTACGACCCTTGAGCACGACGGTGCGAACCTTGAGCATGACGGTACGACCCTTGAGCTCGACGGTACGACCCTTGAGCACGAAGGTACGACCCTTGAGCACGTCCGTACGACCCTTGAGCACGAAGGTACGACCCTTGAGCACGACGGTACGACCCTTGAGCACGACGGTACGACCCTTGAGCACAACGGTACGACCCTTGAGCACGTCCGTACGACCCTTGAGCACGACGGTACGACCCTTGAGCACGAAGGTACGACCCTTGAGCACGACGGTACGACCCTTGAGCACGACGGTACGATCCCTGAGCACGACGGTACGTCGGCACGACCCTTAACTAGTATAGGGTGACTTCTGACGTAACCCATCAAACTCAGGTCAAACCACCAGGCCATCACACAAGGACGCTACAGAACGCAGCAGGATACATTTCAAGGGCTGGGGTCTTCCCAAACACCGGGATATATCCCAGATACACCGGGATATATCCCAGATACACCGGGATATCTTAAAACGTCAAGATGTTAAGAGAAAATGCTCAGTGACCCATTAAAAAATAAATATGAGAGAAACATTAAATTGTTCCAGAGCTGTTCCCAGGCACTGGCGGACCTTGTCAGCAGGGAGTGTGAAACAAAGAAATATTCCCCTTACCAAACGTTTCAAAAAAAACTGGAAACGTTTCAAATACGTTCTAAATCACCCAAGAAACGTTGTCCATAGCCATCGGCCCCCCCAGACATTAAAAGACATTCTCAGACATCAAAAGACTTTGGCCAGAGACCAGTCGACTGGAAACAAGACATATTCCTCAAAGAGTTACTTCTGGAAAACTAAAATCATCTGCGGGACGGATGCTCACAAAGTCTCCGCCAGTCTTCATTTAACATTCCAGCTATTACGAGACGTTCCATGACCTGGATCCATACCCGAGAAGGCTCCAGGATACCCCGGGAACGTACCATGATACCTCAAGCGTTCCAGGATTCCAGGGGAGAAGTGTTGGACTCCTGGAATTCTTCGCGACAAGCGGGAGGACGTACCCAACCCCATCTGTCTCGCGCCTCTGTACCTTCAACCTCAAACCACAGGAGGCGCAGCGCTTGAACACCACTCACGTATGTATATTCATTAGCACGAACTGCATTAAATTCATCAGACGCCACTACCTCATCATCCATTCATTCTTAATTGCTCCTCCGTCTTCAGTGTCCACGGAGTGGGGTACACCTTCCTCATCCTACTGACGCAGTCGAGAGAGAACAGAAATCGCAGATATTCTTCTGTGGTGACATCTCCATGACACATGAGCCACGTATAGCGCGGGGATGGCCACATCACACCACTCCCTCCCACACTCCCTCCCACTTCTCCACCTCCTCCTTCTCTCCCCAGCAACGGTAAACACAGCAACGAACCACAGGGCCTGCGCCCCCCCACCTACCTCGGCCCACCCGCCTCACCAGTGTGTGCAGCGCCCTTTCGTGTAATAGGTCAGAGGGCGAGGTCCTGGCGAATAATACACGACCCTGGCCCCCTCAATGACACCCCCCCCCCCCCCACCTCTTCTCAAGGCATAGGTCACGGACGGGCAGAGAGAGAGAGAGAGAGAGAGAGAGAGAGAGAGAGAGAGAGAGAGAGAGAGAGAGAGGGGGGGGGGGGGGGATTGATCTCGCCCTCTACGTGGGAGGGGTTCCCAGATTATGCATGAGTGACACTTGATGGGATGGTTGTGAGAGTGTGAGGGCGTTGGATGGGAAGGATGGAAGAGAGTAGGAGTGGCGGCTGTATGTGGGTGTGGGTGTGTGGGTGTGGGCATGGGTGAGTACGTAGGGTCTGTTCGGTGGGAGTGACGGTATAGAGTCTGAATGTGGGAGGGAGGGACGAGTTTGTGGGTGGGGTGCCTGTGTGGATATATGGGGTGGATGTTTGGGGTGGGAGTGGTGGATATGTATGTGGATGGTGGAGCTAAGCGACTCTAATACCAACTGAAATAGCCATGGACTACCATTACAATGTGGAGCACGACGGTACGATCCCTGAGCACGACGGTACGATCCTTGAGCACGACGATACGATCCTTGAGCACGACGGTACGATCCTTGAGCACGACGATACGATCCTTGAGCACGACGGTATGATCCTTGAGCACGACGGTACGATCCTTGAGCACGACGGTACGATCCTTGAGCACGACGGTACGATCCTTGAGCACGACGGTACGATCCTTGAGCACGACGGTACGATCCTTGAGCACGACGATACGATCCTTGAGCACGACGGTATGATCCTTGAGCACGACGGTACGATCCTTGAGCACGACGGTATGATCCTTGAGCACGACGATACGATCCTTGAGCACGACGGTACGATCCTTGAGCACGACGGTATGATCCTTGAGCACGACGATACGATCCTTGAGCACGACGGTACGATCCTTGAGCACGACGATACGATCCTTGAGCACGACGGTACGATCCTTGAGCACGACGGTACGATCCTTGAGCACGACGGTACTAAAGGGTAGTTCCAGTGTGCTCAAGGGTTTGGCCTTTCCACCCACCCGTGAACCCACCTTTCCGGTCAATACATGGAGCACAGTGTGCCCCAAACTTGACCATCACGACCCTTTCATGCACAAGACACAAAGGTCATTCAACGAGCCTTAACTACCATTGCCAAGTAACTACGACGGGGTCATTCGTCACTGTCAACGCCGGCCATTAAGCACTGCATGTGTTATTATCCTGCTCGTTGCTACCAACACAGTCAACAACCACTCCCTCTTCCAGCTTCTGCAGTGGTCACTGCCACTCGTATATGCTCAAACCACTGATGTAAGGTATAGTATGGGTACCACTGTTAAGTATGGATACCAGTCCCATGGTGAATACCCACTGTGAGGGCCATAGTGGTACTGTTTGGTACTGAGACCACTTCTATTCCCCAAACCATTAATGACCAAGACACAGACCATGGTATTAATTGCGCTAACATCTTCCTCTTTCCTCCTCCAAGACGCGAGATGACTAACCCCCATACGCTGTAGCCACTATATAATCCATTTCCTCCGCTCGATGGATACTGCAGGTTGCTGGGGTGAAATATTATTGGAAAAATATTCCATTGTTGAGCGGGAAGGCTGCCACGGCAATATGGGAGTTATGGAGGGAAGAAAAGGGTGAGGTAAATGGTTATACCAATGAATAATGCCGTTCGCCATTCAGGGTGTGGTAGACAGAGTGAGGGAGTGATGGTGGTGAGGGAGGGTACGGAGGCCAGGGAGGCGTTGGTGTTGTAGCCCTTCGCAGGAACGAGCAGGGACGTGAGCCAAGAGGATCCGAATCTGCTAGCGAATCTGAAGTCCACAGAGAGAGAGACAGCCTCCACTACGTCCACTGACTCACCTGTGAAACTCCACAAGGTCTCCCCAGAACTGGCCAAACTCCTCTCATCCTTCATCAGTATTTCTTTCCAGCGATCGAGAGGCGCTGCTGATTGGAAAACTTCCAGTTTCATTAATACTGAAGTCAACAAATCAGCAGTCTCTCGGTAGATTACGCCCCAGTGCTATGACCTTGACCTCCCCCCCAGCCTTAACCCAGCGAAGGTTTCGTATACGACCCGGCGTTTAAGACAGAGACCCTATAACTTCCATAGAATCTCTCATCACTTGGGTAATACGAAGACTTCCTCCGTCTTCCAGCGTTACGTCAGCTCCCTGAACTTCTCCTGCCGCAGACGCTAGAAACGCAAGACACTCCCACCACCCCAGTGGCTCTCAACTTCGCTTCCGCCACCGAAAACTTTCCACCAACTCAGTCATCAACAAAGCCATTACCCCACGGCTGTGTGTGGGGGGAAGTCTCATACCATGACTCTCAGACCTTCTTACAGTGCGGTGTGAGGCTGGATGCTTCCAGGGGAGGCGCCCTATCTCCACCTGAGAGTCTCTCACTGTAGCGTCTCACAAGCAACAGATATGTTAGTCTCATTTGCTTCCACGTCCTTAAAGACGACGCTTGAAGGATAGACTTGCTCGATAGATGGATGTTAACAACATTAACACTGACATAAAGACTTAATAACAGAAGGTCTTCCGGCCACACAACCTTTCATAACACCCCTTCATAACCACCAGAACTCGACCCCCTCACCTATATCATCCCCTAACAACCAATTAAAACTGGGAAGATGTAACTCAGCCTCACCTCCAGTCCTTTCCCAACCCCCTCCCCCCCTTACCGTCTCACTCCGCTCCAGTCCCCTCCAGGTTGGGTCAGTCCACCAAGCCTACAATCCTGTCCCATCCCCAATTGTCTCACTCCGCTCCAGTCCCCTTCAGGTTGGGTCAGTCCACCAAGCCTCCAATCCTGTCCCATCCCCAATTGTCTCACTACACCCCTGTCCCCTCCAGGTTGGGTCAGTCCACCAAGCCTCCAATCCTGTCCCATCCCCAATTGTCTCACTACGCCCCTGTCCCCTCCAGGTTGTTCAGTCCACCAAGCCTCCAATCCTGTCCCATCCCCAATTGTCTCACCACGCCCCTGTCCCCTCCAGGTTGGGTCAGTCCACCAAGCTTTATCACAACAACATCGGTTCTCATCCCAGCTGGGACAGACCGGGACAAGAACAGTCCCATCCTAACCAATGTAAACATCATCAGTCACCAGCGAACTGTGTATAAACCGCCGCTGTTCTCTCCACCAAACCTCCTCCCTCAGTTTTACAGCCACTGTGTTTACGTTCTGCATTGAATCATTGAAACTATAGTTATCACAGTCATTATACTATTAATTATTCTTATGAATTTCATTATCACTAGTACAAGAAGCAGTAGTGGTTTATCGTTATCAGCAATGTCATCAGTAGAAGTAGAAATAGTAGTAGTAGTAGCAGTGGTAGTAGTAGTAGTAGTAGTAGTAGTAGTAGTAGTAGCAGCTATTTTATCACTATTGTTACTACTATAATCATAATTACACACACACACACACACACACACACACCACCACCACCATCACCAAGTGGCGAGACTATAAATACATACATTTAGACAACTTAAAAATAAGTGTGACAGTAATGACTGGAGACTGAGGCCCCACCAGTGTAGAACTCTCTCTCTCTCTCTCTCTCTCTCTCTCTCTCTCTCTCTCTCTCTCTCTCTCTCTCTCTCTCCTTCCCCTCTTCCCTCCCACCACCCACCCCCACAACAGGACAATTCAAGTCATTAAACTTGTTTTGCAGGCTGAGTTTAACTCGCTACCACACAAAACCTCCACTTATTTCAAGAGCCAAGGGTGGGGTAGGGGTGGGTGTGTTGGGGGAATAAATGAGAAAATAAAAATACGAAATAATGAACTTAGAATTAGTCCAGGATAAATGTTAGTTACTGAAGTGTTGGACCTAATGAAGCACGAAATATATATATATATATATATATATATATATATATATATATATATATATATATATACAGATAGAGAGAGAGAGAGAGAGAGAGAGAGAGAGAGAGAGAGAGAGAGAGAGACACATACACACACATACTATCTCTTTTCTCTCTCTCTCTCTCTCTCTCTCTCTCTCTCTCTCTCTCTCTCTCGCCTCGCTCGCCGTCTGAACCAGCCCAGCGTAGACGACCCGTGAGCCAGGCTGTGGTCGTAGTCGTGAGCGCCACCACCCGCTCCTCCACAAGGAACGACCATACGACCACCACCACCTCTCACAGGTACGACCACTACCTACCTACCCATCCCAGGGACGACCACACCATCACCACCTTTCCTAGGGACGACCACGAGACGACCACCTTTCCCAGGGACGACTACACGACCAAGACCACCTTCCTAAATACGCCCAAAAGACGACGACGACCACCATCACCTCCATAACTACGACCACCATCCTATTTAACAGGTACGACCACCACCGGGTGGTTGGGGGTGGGGGAGAGAAGGGGTGCAGGGAGGGTGGGGGGAAGACAGTGCTAACCCACACCACCACCAATGCCGTCAGCGTCGGAGCGTAGAGTCGAAAATCACACACGCAACGCTGCGGCAAAAAAAAAATACGCATCCATGGTCGTTCTAGGAGAGATGCGGACGACGGGGGGGGGGGGGGGGGGGGGGGGGGGGGGAGATACGCGTCCGCATTGCGTATAATCGGGATCTACGCTTCCAGGGAGATGACGACCCCGCTTTCCAGGACAGATTCCAGTCCCTCCCTCCCCCCCGGTGGTGTTGGCAGGGGGGGGGTGACATCTGCCACCAGAGCTGACCTCAGTCACCCCTGTCCCAGGTGTTGGCAGAGGCCATCACATACCGAGGTCGTACCGTCGTGGTCAAGGGGTCGTACCGTCGTGGTCAAGGGTCGTACTGTCGTGGTCAAAGGGTCGTATTGTCGTGCTCAAGGGTCGTACCGTCGTGCTCAAGGGTCGTACCGTCGTGCTCAAGGGTCGTACCGTCGTGCTCAAGGGTCGTACCGGTGCGCTCAAGGGTCGTACCGTTGCGCTCAAGGGTCGTACCGGTGCGCTCAAGGGTCGTACTGTTGCGCTCAAGGGGTCGTGCCGTCGTGCTCAAGGGTCGTACCTTTGCGCTCAAGGACCGTACCGTTGCGCTCAAGGATCGTACCGTCGTGCTTAAGGATCGTACCGTCGTGCTTAAGGATCGTACCGTCGTGCTCAAGGGTCGTACCTTTGCGCTCAAGGACCGTACCGTTGCGCTCAAGGATCGTACCGTTGCGCTCAAGGATCGTACCGTCGTGCTCAAGGATCGTACCGTCGTGCTCAGAAGGTCGTACCGTCGTACTTAAGTAGTTCCCAAACTCAGTTCAGCCCCACCACTGCCCTCACACACACTGGCCCCAACACACTAGCGTACCCACTACATAAACAACCACTGGAATAATCCATAACAAAAAACCATTCATAAATTTCCAGTCCTCTGGCGATTGGATGGGGGGGTCTTTAAATGTCACGTGAATAGCCAATCAGTCCCCCTCACCCACACCCAGTCATCTAATCATTAGCCAATATATACACATTGATACCACTTGGGTCAATTTATATCAAAAATAAAAAAAAAAACATGCTCTGATATTTTTTAATGGTCGCCATTTTTATTATTATTTTTTTTTTTTGAGTGGGGCTTCAAAAGAGGTATATCAAAATAGTGGATATCAAAATTTATATTACTGACGTCACATGACCAACTCAACTATCACTGGCCGAGACTTTTCATCTTTTACCGGACAGAATCGTAAAAAATAAAAAAAAACACAAGTTTTTCACAATTTCTAATTGTGGAAATATTTTTTACGAAAACGTCTTTCTCTCACAATTGTGTCTCATTAATATACATTTCCTTCTAACCTAAGGAGTTCCTTCTATCCTTATGAGGCTTCCTGCAGCGCCCAGGAAGCCGCCCACGTCCACCAGTCGGTACCACGGGTTTAAAATAGAAATAACTAGAAGTGAGTGCATCAACCCGCGAGCCATGTTTTAACAATTATTTCTAGTATTTCAGATAAAATTGGCGGTGGAATAGGCAATCACCAATTAAATATATCTCCACATACAAAAAAATAACGTAAATACCTTCTCTTTTACCTTACCTAATATAAGAATTCCCAGAAGCGATCTCCACACAAGATAATGGCCGATAAATTTAACCGAAAACGGCGACGTCGCCATTTTCAAAACAAAGAAAACGGAAGATTCCCGCGTTCCGTGTGGAAGACAAAAAAATATATATATACATTTTTACCAACATTGTTTTACGAAT
This sequence comes from Panulirus ornatus, assembly GCF_036320965.1. NCBI lineage: Eukaryota > Metazoa > Arthropoda > Malacostraca > Decapoda > Palinuridae > Panulirus > Panulirus ornatus. The sequence continues at coordinate 19,998,480 of NC_092246.1, read as the reverse complement.
CTCGGTTCACAAAATAAAAAGTATATATATACATACATACATATATATATATATATATATATATATATATATATATATATATATATATATATATTTTTTTTTTTCTTCTTTTTTTTCTATTTATTTATTATTTTGCTTTGTCGCTGTCTCCCGCGTTTGCGAGGTAGCGCAAGGAAACAGACGAAAGAAATGGCACAACCCACCCCATACACGATGTACAAACACACACGTCCACACACGCAAATATACATACCTATACATCTCAATGTACACATATATATACACACACAGACACATACATATATACCCATGCACACAATTCACACTGCCTGCCCCTATTCATTCCCATCGCCACCCATGGAATACCATCCCCCTCCCCCCTCATGTCTGCGAGGTAGCACTAGGAAAAGACAACAAAGGCCCCATTCGTTCACACTCAGTCTCCACCTGTCACGCAATAATGCCCGAAACCACAGCTCCCTTTCCACATCCAGGCCCCACACAACTTTCCATGGTTTACCCCAGACGCTTCACATGCCCTGATTCAATCCACTGACAGCACGTCAACCCCGGTATACCACATCGATCCAATTCACTCTATTCCTTGCCCGCCTTTCACCCTCCTGCATGTTCACACCCCGATCACTCAAAATCTTCACTCCATCTTTCCACCTCCAATTTGGTCTCCCACTTCTCCTCGTTCCCTCCACCTCCGACACATATATCCTCTTGGTCAACCTTTCCTCACTCATTCTCTCCATGTGCCCAAACCATTTCAAAACACCCTCTTCTGCTCTCTCAACCACGCTCTTTTTATTTCCACACATCTCTCTTACTCTTACATTACTTACTCGATCAAACCACCTCACACCACATATTGTCCTTAAACATCTCATTTCCAGCACATCCATCCTCCTGCGCACAACTCTATCAATAGCCCACGCCTCGCAACCATACAACATTGTTGGAACCACTATTCCTTCAAACATACCCATTTTTGCTTTCCGAGATAATGTTCTCGACTTCCACACATTCTTCAAGGCTCCCAGGATTCAATATAAACATCATCTCATATACATCCTCACCCCTTAATGAAATATAAGAATGGCATGCTCGGAGTTAGATCTTTATCGTATAAATATAAATGGTGCAAACTGACCACTTGACGAACTATCATGACCTAATGACGGCCTTAACGACCCCCATGTAGTTGACAGGCTCAATACCCAAATAACCAACTATCGTCAAACAGCTCGTGATAGATAGTCTATTTGGGCGAATATTCAGTCATTTTTCTTGTCGAATATCCATCTGTCGACAACTGCAACACATTTTCTTACTATAAAATATTCGACCAGGCGAGAAAATGGCGCGGGGTCAAATACAAATTAATATTACACCCATCCACGTAACAACTCTTGGCCATATAATTAGCATCAACGCACGAACCACCTCAAACTAGTTACACCACTGATGAACAGGGCGTCCCTGATATACCTCGCGAAATGGTGCATAAAATTGACCAGCCTTAGCCTCAGCAGCGCGGAAAATACAGCCTCGCCTCCTTTGCACCTCATCAATCTCCCGCCATGACAGCCCGCCAGGCACCAAAAGCCGACACGGCGTTGCCAGCCGTACGATACCTTACTCAATACGTCGCCCATCTGTTCTTACCGTCCGTTGCCCGCATGCGGTACGAGACTTTCACTATGGCGACACCTGCCCGCATATCGCATGCCCTACAATGTCCTTAGTACCATTAATAAGATATGCTTCGTACATATTCCAATTATTGTCGAGTGCACACATTTCTTACTAGCTAATTACACTTTTAAACAATGTAATTCTAATATCACCAAAACTAATGCAAATCTATACATGAATCAGGTACAACCAAGATGCCATTAATCATCCATACATGCGTTCAATACGAATATAAAGGTAAATAATATATGAGACGAGAGTCGTACATGACCTACAACGAAATCCGGGTCATGAAGAAACGCCTCTGCGTGCGGTACGACAACAGCGCCCGCATGACGCTGCCGAGTTTACCTCTCTGACCTGCATACCGCTGCCAGCCGCGCGACGTTCGCTGTGAGGCAACATATAGCACAGGTATTTTATGGCGTCAACACTACTCCATTATGCGGGTGTATTGGAACACACCAGTTGCTTCTAGAATATACTGCCCATCCATTAACTTGATAGCCATTCTATATTTACAAAACTGATATATTGGATATCTTTATGGCGTTTTCTAAAAAGAATAAATTCCAGTTTCATGTCAATTTCCTCTATGATCATCTAGTTCATCTATGATAACCGTATTTACATATTTATATATTTACATTATATTTATCATATCGTAGAAGGCGAATATGATGGACACCACTGGAATGGTACATCCTCTCCTCTTGTATTATAACTCACATAGGAACAAAAGAAGGAGCAGAAGGAGGATTTTTTCCCCCTTTGATTGCTCACTCCTTAATAATGTCGGCGCAGCTGATGATGAAATTAAATAAAAATAAATGATGAGATAAATGATCGAATCGGGTATATGGCAACACTATCCAAAGATGCTAGTTAACACCTTGGAAACAATTACAACCTCTGCCCATCGTACTGCGAACGATCGTTAACGGGTCACGGCCACTGTGAACTGGCCCCAGTATTATCCGGCACAAGACTATATAAGATTTTCAGTCTTGAATATTCCTAAGATAAAAGTTTAAGAAAAGTTTAAGAAATAACAAACTCCTTTAACACGATTTCGTCATAATAAAAGATTCTCCACACACACACACACACACACATATATGTATATAAATATATATACATATATATATACATATATATATATATATATATATAGATAGATAGATAGATAGATAGATAGAGAGAGAGAGAGAGAGAGAGAGAGAGAGAGAGAGAGAGAGAGAGAGAGAGAGAGAGAGATAGATATATAGATAGATAGATAGGTAGATAAATAGATAGATAGATAGATAGATAGACAGATGGATAGATAGATAGATACTGTTCATAACAAATATACTTAAAACACCATTACTGGGTAAGTGAATTAAGTGATCCCACAAGTCATTTTCTACGCGTCCCGCCAAGAATGCTAACCACCTTCCTCGTTGTGGACTAATGGGGTAAACGGTCATTAGCCGCCGTTCGACCCAATTACACGGTGATTGTTAGTGAATCACCTGCTCACCACAGTAACGAGGGTATGTGACGAGGTTAGGGGGTTGTCCGTGCCTCGGGTACGAACCTGGAGAATGACAGTACGACCAGTGAGCACGACGTGTACCATCCCTGGTGTTGACGGTACGACCCGTGAGCACGACGTGTACCATCCCTGGTGTTGACGGTACGACCCTTGAGCACGACGTGTACCATCCCTGGTGTTGACGGTACGACCCTTGAGTACGACGTGTACCATCCCTGGTGTTGACGGTACGACCCTTGAGTACGACGTGTACCATCCCTGGTGTTGACGGTACGACCCGTGAGCACGACGTGTACCATCCCTAGTGTTGACGGTACGACCCTTGAGTACGACGTGTACCATCCCTGGTGTTGACGGTACGACCCTTGAGTACGACGTGTACCATCCCTGGTGTTGACGGTACGACCCTTGAGTACGACGTGTACCATCCCTGGTGTTGACGGTACGACCCTTGAGTACGACGTGTACCATCCCTGGTGTTGACGGTACGACCCTTGAGTACGACGTGTACCATCGCTGGTGTTGACGGTACGACCCTTGAGTACGACGTGTACCATCGCTGGTGTTGACGGTACGACCCTTGAGTACGACGTGTACCATCCCTGGTGTTGACGGTACGACCCTTGAGTACGACGTGTACCATCCCTGGTGTTGACGGTACGACCCTTGAGTACGACGTGTACCATCGCTGGTGTTGACGGTACGACCCTTGAGCACGACGTGTACCATCGTCAGAGATAACGATACAACCCTCGAACTAGCCGTTACCGCCACTGGGAAATAACGGTACGACCCTGGAAAACGATGGTACGGCAATTAAGCATGACGGTACGACCCTTGGGTATGATGACCTAGCCTCTGACCTGGTCATTCGGGGTCAGGTCAAGCACCAGGTCATCACTCATTTAGATGACTGTAACCATCACATTAAATACTGTTATTGTTAAAGGTAATTTGACTGTCCATGACACACACACACACACACACACACACACACACACACACACACACACACGGGCCTCAGTTATGTATTAGACCTACATAAAGTAATATGTACACGACCAATAATCAACACATCGTCAGACATACAGCAGTACTACTAATTGGGTCGTTAGCGTAGCTGTACGCGGGCCTAACGACCTCCATATTGAGATTTCTATCAATTAATTAATATCTCTACAACCCTGATATATATATATATATATATATATATATATATATACAGTCCAAAGTAATATAATTCAGCACAAATTCAAATTATCCCAATGTTACAGAAGCCCAATAATTCGTGGTATAATAATCCAAATCATCTAATAATCCAAAGCCAATTTCAGCCAAAGGCCGATTATGCCCAGAAACGATTATGCAACACCCGATTATACAACACTCAATTATCATATAATCCAAATGTACAACATTCATAACTTTCTACAACTTGCGAATTAAACTGGTGGTAAAGTACGCGATTAGAACAGATTATAGAAAAGCCGATTATCCACTAAGTGATCTTACACGCAACCCGATTATCAAGACGCAATTATTCACGAACCAGACTTAAGCAGGAACTACATGATTATGACACACGATAATTATAACACCGAATTATACAACTGTCCCCAGCAGCCAAATAATTCCCTGAAGTGGTTAATCCTTTGGGATGATAATCATACATGTGCGTGATGCCCCAGGTCATAGAAAACGTGACGAGGGAAGAGAAGAGCTAGAGAGAGAGAGAGAGAGAGAGAGAGAGAGAGAGAGAGAGAGAGAGAGAGAGAGAGAGAGAGAGACTGAACTAATTTAACTTTGATGATAATCTAATTACCACTAGTTTTAAGGCTTGGGTCCACGGGAAGAATGACAGATACAGCGGGTCAACTGAGGTCAACTTTACTGACGCCTCTCTCCAAATAACCTTTGACCCGGGTCCTGCCCTCATGACCAATGTTGTTGGCAGGGCGTGTTGCCCTGATGGATGTACCCCTCCTCCATCCCAGGGGCGCGTCGTCTCAACCCTGCGAGCCGTACCCGACACAGCAGGTCCTCCTCCGTCAGTAGGAAGATTCCTCCGTCAGTAAGAAACCTCCTCCGTCAGTAGAAAACCTCCTCCGTCAGTAGAAAACCTCCTCCGTCAGTAGAAAACCTCCTCCGTCAGTAGAAAACCTCCTCCGTCAGTAGGAAACCTCCTCCGTCAGTAGGAAACCTCCTCCGTCAGTAGAAAACCTCCTCCGTCAGTAGGAAACCTCCTCCGTCAGTAGAAAACCTCCTCCGTCAGTAGAAAACCTCCTCCGTCAGTAACAAACCTCCTCCGTCAGTAACAAACCTCCTCCGTCAGTAACAAACCTCCTCCGTCAGTAGGAAACCTCCTCCGTCAGGAGGAAAGGCAGAGTACTGACACTCACACATACGGGCGCCTCTCTGGACACGTCTGTAGTTATGTGTGAACAACTGTTGTCTAAACAGCTTCTTTCACCGCTCAGCTGTACCTTCTCCCACCCAACCCCTTCAAGTATCCCAGGGTCCCGAACCTCCAAGTCCCAGGTATCCCAGACGCCCCAAGGTGCTCAAAACACCTAAATCAGCCACAGAAAGAGGTTCCCAAACCTCTAAAAAAACCCTCATATAATCCCATTAAGGATCATCCAACCTCCCATCGAAACGTCCCCCCTTCAACTCCCCCTTACGAGGACCTATCCTTCCCTGGGCCACCCGGGGCCCTCGAGAGAGAGAGAGAGAGAGAGAGAGAGAGAGAGAGAGAGAGAGAGAGAGAGAGAGAGAGAGAGAGAGAGAGAGAGAGACTCGCTCACAAAGAACAACGATAATCCAGGTCACACACACACACACACACACACCACAGTAGAAGCACCTTTGCATCACTCACAGTTGCCTGGGTGTAACACAGTGCTATACTTTCCCTTCGTACATCTTTGACGAGAGGTTGGAGGAGGGGGGGGGGGGGGGTCGGTATGACACTCTCTTGCTGCCACCAGCCGTCCAATGGGAGCCCTATAATGACCCGAATGTAACCTCTCCAAAAGGGGTGGGTGAATATCACAGCTGCGTATCACATCTCGCCAGATAATGAGCCTACGGTAGCCCTTTCATAAGGGTGATCGTCCAACCCCAACCCCCCCTTTCGCCCGTCTCTCAACTCCACGGGATAATGACCCTACAGGAGCCTTGCCACAGGGGCGAGTATCCGAAGGGTAAATTTTTTTTTTTTTTTAGCCTTTGATTCAAAATTCGGCTCAGCGGATTTTGAATTTAGGGGGAGGGAACCCCCCCTCCCCTTACATAACCTCCGCCTCTAAGACTCATTTTCTCGTCTCGAAACTCGTACGAGTCGCCGTAACTGAACATGACCTCATCTGACCCCCCCCCCCTCTCCCACCTGACCTTTTAAAGGGTTGGCCCGGTCGTTCTGACCCATGTATAACACCGCCCTCTCTGGGGTGACCTTAACCTGACCTTTTGAAGGGCTGCGGGCGTAGGGAGGTCATGTGGAGTATTCTATTCTCGACCTTGATTTGACCTCACTTGACCTTTTCCAGTTGTAACTGCCCCCAATTTAGGTCATCGGTTGTTTGCTCTCATGTGACCAATTAGAGGTCGAACAACCCGTTCTAGAGCCTTGTTATTGGGGACACGACTGTAATGAGTCTCCATCTGACCTGACCTGAAGTGACCTGACCTGACCTGAAGTGACCTGCCTCAACTCCTTCAGCACGACGGTACGACCTCTGAGCACGACGGAACGACCCATGAGCACGACGGTACGACCAATGAGCACGACGGTACGACCTCTGAGCACGACGGTACGACCTTTGAGCACGACGGTACGACTTTTGAGCACGACGATACGACCCATTGAACACAACGGTTCAATGGCGCTACCTCGCAAACGCGGAAAAAAAACAAGTATGGTATATATATATATATATATATATATATATATATATATATATATATATATATATATATATATATATATATATATATATATATTCTTTCTTTCAAACTATTCGCCATTTCCCGCGTTAGCGAGGTAGCGTTAAGAACAGAGAACTGGGCCTTTGAGGGAATATCCTCACCTGGCCCCCTTCTCTGTTCCTTCTTTTGGAAAATAAAAAATAAAAAAAAATAAAAAGATAATGAGAGGGGAGGATTTCCAGCCCCCCGCTCCCTCCCCTTTTAGTCGCCTTCTACGACACGCAGGGAATACGTGGGAAGTATTCTTTCTCCCCTATCCCCAGGGATCATATATATGTATATATATATCATTTCACATCTAATTTATTACCTTGGTAATGATTCAGAATGAAAAATATGAAGATTGGTTGGACATGAATACTAATCAGAGTATAACTTTACTCCCAGTCAGAAGAGTCTACTAGATAATCAGAAGGCTTTCTTTATAATACTATTATGTATTTCCATTCTTTCATCATTATACAGTTTTATTATCTATCAATCATAAACTCATGATTTTTCATACTCTGTTTAGCTTTGTAACAATAACAACTCTAATTGCTTGATCAAGACCTGAACATACACTTAATCCTATTTTATCTGGACTCCAGTCAAAGCTCGTAATTGGTTGACTTGTGATGGTCGCATTTTGTAGTGGTTTTACTTCCCCTACAATACCAATCTCAGATCCATCATCCAGTTTCTTTGATCTTGCTGCAGGATATGAATATTTCCATAGCATAATTGAACCATTACCACCAGTTGTGGTGAAGATTTCACGATTTTGAGGCAAGTGCTTCCCACACCAAACCATATATATATATATATATATATATATATATATATATATATATATATATATATATATATATATATATATATATATGTAAGGCACTGTGTACGTGTAGGAAGAGAGGAAAGTGATTGGTTCTCAGTGAATGTAGGTTTGCGGCAGGGGTGTGTGATGTCTCCATGGTTGTTTAATTTGTTTATGGATGGGGTTGTTAGGGAGGTGAATGCAAGAGTTTTGGAAAGAGGGGCAAGTATGAAGTCTGTTGGGGATGAGAGAGCTTGGGAAGTGAGTCAGTTGTTGTTCGCTGATGATACAGCGCTGGTGGCTAATTCATGTGAGAAACTGCAGAAGCTGGTGACTGAGTTTGGTAAAGTGTGTGAAAGAAGAAAGTTAAGAGTAAATGTGAATAAGAGCAAGGTAATTAGGTACAGTAGGGTTGAGGGTCAAGTCAATTGGGAGGTAAGTTTGAATGGAGAAAAACTGGAGGAAGTAAAGTGTTTTAGATATCTGGGAGTGGATCTGGCAGCGGATGGAACCATGGAAGCGGAAGTGGATCATAGGGTGGGGGAGGGGGAGAAAATCCTGGGAGCCTTGAAGAATGTGTGGAAGTCGAGAACATTATCTCGGAAAGCAAAAATGGGTATGTTTGAAGGAATAGTGGTTCCAACAATGTTGTACGGTTGCGAGGCGTGGGCTATGGATAGAGTTGTGCGCAGGAGGATGGATGTGCTGGAAATGAGATGTTTGAGGACAATGTGTGGTGTGAGGTGGTTTGATCGAGTAAGTAACGTAAGGGTAAGAGAGATGTGTGGAAATAAAAAGAGCGTGGTTGAGAGAGCAGAAGAGGGTGTTTTGAAATGGTTTGGGCACATGGAGAGAATGAGTGAGGAAAGATTGACCAAAAGGATATATGTGTCGGAGGTGGAGGGAAGGAGGAGAAGTGGGAGACCAAATTGTAGGTGGAAAGATGGAGTGAAAAAGATTTTGTGTGATCGGGGCCTGAACATGCAGGAGGGTGAAAGGAGGGCAAGGAATAGAGTGAATTGGATCGATGTGGTATACCGGGGTTGACGTGCTGTCAGTGGATTGAATCGGGGCATGTGAAGCGTCTGGGGTAAACCATGGAAAGCTGTGTAGGTATGTATATTTTGCGTGTGTGGACGTATGTATATACATGTGTATGGAGGTGGGTTGGGCCATTTCTTTCGTCTGTTTCCTTGCGCTACCTCGCAAACGCGGGAGACAGCGAAAAAAAAAAAAAAAAAAAAAAAAAATATATATATATATATATATATATATATATATATATATATATATATATATATATATATATATATATATATATATATATATCGTCCACAGGATGCCAGTAAGGGAAAAGGAGCCTAAGAGGGGGAAAAATACCATGAGGGAAACATCAACCAACCACACACCATCATCATTTACCGATAATCCCCCTCGACCCGACCCGATAAATCGATATCAGATATAGGGTTCACGACCAGCACTCCTCTAGTGGGCAACCCACACAGGGGTTCCACACCCTGGCTTTCTTCATGCCAACGTCTTCTACCTTGTATCATTTATCTTACCTACCCCCGTCCACGTCTGTACACCCCCGTCTACGTCTGTACACCCCCCTCTACGTCTGTACACCCCCCGTCCACGTCTGTACACCCCCCGTCTACCTCTGTACACCCCCCTTCTACGTCTGTACACCCCCGTCTACGTCTGTACACCCCCGTCTACATCTCTACACCCCCGTCTACGTCTCTACACCCCCCGTCTACGTCTCTGCACCCCCCGTCTACGTCTGTATAGCCCCGTCGACGTCTGTACACCCCCGTCTACGTCTGTACACCCCCGTCTACATCTGTACACCCCCGTCTACGTCTGTACATCCTCATCTAAGTCTGTACACCCCCCGTCTACGTCTGTACACCCTCCTCTACGTCTGTACACCCTCCTCTACGTCTGTACACCCTCCTCTACGTCTGTACACCCCCGTCTACGTCTGTACACCCCCGTCTACGTCTGTACACCCCCGTCTACGTCTGTACACCCTCGTCTACGTCTGTACACCCTCGTCTACGTCTGTACACCCCCTGTCTACGTCTGAACACCTCCCGTCTACGTCAGTACACCACAGAGGAGGGTCTGTGAGCCTCGTGTCCCCAGCTGGGCAAGGTGGCTGGGAAGAAGTTCTTGGATTCAACTTCATCATCTTCCCTTAACCGAATTTCGCCCCTCCCCCCTTTTTTTATGAGCCCACGTCCCCAGAATCATCCCTGGCCGTCCTATTTCTCGACCCCAAAAAACGTGTTCAGAATTTCTCCACACGTCCTTCCGACAATCCACATATATGAGAATTATTACGTAGCCAAATACGGGGGCCACAGGGGGACCTGGATGGAACTGAAAAGAGACACTTATGATGTTATTGGCACCATACCTTCAGTGGCCTCTGGTTCCGGGCAGAGCTCGAGCCCCCGCCAGCCAGCCAGCCACTCATACCTGCGGAGCAAAGTAAGGAAACTGTGTTAGTCAGATGGACTCCACTCGGTCGTCTGAGCAGCAGCAGCAAAATAAACCAAATGTGTCGGGTCATCCTTAGATGGGAAAGACTTCAAAGCCTTCTTCCCTCCCATATAGTCTCTCCCGCAAAGGCAATATCATACTAGCTATCAATATATCTCATGATTACCGTCTGCTATTATTCCATAAACGTTGCCCTGTGTCGGCAAACCTTTCCTGGAAAGTTTCTAGGATAAGAAGGGAAATATGTTCACATGAATCACCATCCATCCAGGGACTTCACAACTTCTTCGTATTCAAGAGACATTTGTTCACAATATACAACATATCATACCATTTTTTTTCCTTGGACAAATTTACAATCATAAACGACATTCGATTTCCACAGAAAACCTTACGAAAATGAGTAGTTATTTTTTTTTTTTTTCATTTTTCCCACAGTAGTGATGTGAGCAGACAACGCGTGTTGGGTGTTGGGTGAGGTGGGTGTGGGTGGGTGTGGGTGGGTGAGGCTGGAACGCTGGTGCCTGGAATCGCTTGGTGAGAGACTGGTGGGTGGAAACACCCCAAAGCGACCAAAGGGGGGAAGGGGGGGGCAAATCCGCCTCCCTCCCTCCCGCCCCACTAGCCCAGCGGGAGCTGAAGACACCCTCCCTCTTCACCACCACAAACTGCCTTCGTACACGTCCCTCTCTCTCTCTCTCTCTCTCTCTCTCTCTCTCTCCCTCTCTCTCTCTCTCCTCGGCAACCCCCCCCCCCCCCATGGAGGACATGCCATCAAAGACAGCCACCGTCAGCCTAGGGCTCCGAACATCAAGAAACTTGAAAAAAAACACACACACACACACGTCTGGGGGGACTTCGATGTTTGAAGCAGCGACGACTACACACCAGAGACCAAGCTGAGCCTCAACGTAATGTGGGTCCCAAGTCTCACAACGAGTGACACTCGACTTATCACTCGACGCTTGAAGGACGACCTCAAGTTATAGTTATCAACTCTTGAAGGACGACATCAAGCCTCTTGAAGGACGACCTCAAGCCTTATCACTCGACGCTTGAAGGACAACCTCAAGCTATAGTTATCGACTCTCGAAGGACGACCTCAAGCCTCTTGAAGGACGACCTCAAGCTATAGTTATCGACTCTCGAAGGACGACCTCAAGCCTCTTGAAGGACGACCTCAAGCCTTATTACTCGACACTTGAAGGACGACCTCAAGCTATAGTTATCAACTCTCGGAGGACGACCTCAAGCCTCTTGAAGGACGACCTCAAGCCTTATCACTCGACGCTTGAAGGACGACCTCAAGGCTGGAAGTCTTATTCTCCTCTCAAAGCATATCCTGCTCAGGGTCTGCTTAAGGCCCGAGGGACCTCGAAAAAAGAAAGAGAAAAAATAAATCACTTTTGAGCGAAGAGCCGCTCTTGCGTTGGCCCAGCCTGGAACCTGGATATAAAAGCGTCAGTCTCCAGACCTGGATGCTGTTGCCTGGCATTACTGGAACAGGTCTCACCTCTTCCACGCCTCTCCCACCATCTTCTGAAAGTCTCTTCCTCGGTCTGTGAGGAGAGTAGGTTTATTTCCGCTACGCACTCAGCATCATGAGGGACATTATGAGGGAGAAAATGAGAGACAAAGAGAACAAAAGAGAGAGAGACTACACGACATGCAAGAGGAACATCATATATATATATATATATATATATATATATATATATATATATATATATATATATATATATTCCTATGTGTGCACGGGGAAAATGAAACACGACAAGTTCCCAAGTGCACTTTCGTGTAATAATCACATCATCCTCGATTTGCCAGTCTCCTTAGGGACTACGGGACCGTAATTGAGAGGTCATGACCTCACAGTGGAGTCCTAAACCACCAGAACCAACTAACAAGAGGAAGAGTTAAATCACCTTTCACCAGAGAAGGTCACTCTATTTTCTCTGGCACTCAGCGATGTATTTTCCTACAGTGTGATGTATCCAAGTCATTACTGTATTATACATCTTGAATAACGGGTCTTCAACGGTGGTGTTGGGTAGAGCAACAGCTGAATGGGTTGTATGCTCGAACTCTCAACCTTCGTATCCCAGGATCGATTCCCGCCCATGCTCGCCTGCCTGCCTGCTAGGACGGTACGCCATCCACCCCTGCTGTACCTGGGGTGTACCTGCCTGGTACGGTGCGGTACCTCTCCTCCTCCTCCTGGTTCACCAATCTGGGACGGTACATTCCATCCCAATTGGTAACCCACTGCTGTACCTTGGTACCTGCCTGGGACGGTACACATCATCCACCCGTACCATCCTGCTGTACCTGAATGTACCTGCCTGGGACGGTACATTCCCCCTCTCTCTCTCTCTCTCTCTCTCTCTCTCTCTCTCTCTCTCTCTCTCTCTCTCTCTCTCCCCCTTTCTGGTCCTCACTACTGTACCTGGGCACCTCATTAGAACGGTACGCCCCTCCTGGTCCTACCTTTACGGTACACCTGAGTACGTGCTTGTAACGGTACATCCGCTGTACCTGGATTAGACCAAGTGGCTGGTGTACCACCTGAGTTTGGACCATCTTGCCTCCCACGGTACACCCCCTCCCACGTTATACAAACTTAAAAAAAAAAAAAAATTAATTTGTCTCTTCCACGAACCTTTACAAAATTATGAACCTTATTTTGACCCTATTAAATATGACATTAACCCCAGCAATAACGCGGTAGTTTACCAAGTCATTTCATATATTCAACAGCCAGTCTGGCATTTCTCTAATCCAAAGGGGTACTTTCCACAGACAGAATATATTATCAAATGCTGTATTGAGGAAGAAAGGATAGACTTTAAGAAACTGGATTATATATTTCCAACCACTGTATCTACGAAGTATATATATACATATATATATATATATATATATATATATATATATATATATATATATATATATATATATATACACGAATATATCGCGTATGAACGCGCACTTTCATATAACATACAAAGTTTTCCAACAACCAGGCTCGAACCCAGGATCGCATATCATTAGGGAAAAACTATATATATATATTTTCCAAGCACAGCGATCTATGTCACTTAACCATTACCACAGCCGGGCTGTGCCACACACTCTCTCTCTCTCTCTTCCTTCGCTGTGTTTCCTAAGGACAACACCAGCAACGCCTGGAGCCGAGGTCAAAGTCTCCCTGTACAAGACAACGCTGCATCTTGATGTTACCCATACCTTCTGAGAGAGAGAGAGAGAGAGAGAGAGAGAGAGAGAGAGAGAGAGAGAGAGAGAGAGAGGGAGAGAGAGAGGGAGAGAGAGAGAGAAGAGAGAAAAAGAGGCTGGGCATATTGGCTAAATCTCGACTACTTGAAAGCATTTGACGCTAGACCGCACCAGAGGCTGGTAAGGGAAAATGAATCTTTCGGCAGAAGGGAGTATGGGGGAAGACTCCCTCGAAGGAGAGAAATCTAGTGGAAGGGAATAAAAGCTTTACGCATGTCGGACCAGCCTGCTCGAGATGGGTCGGGTCACGAAAGGCAATCTGCAAGGTCCGCCTCTAGCACCATTATTCTTCTTGATCTATGCGAACTGGACATGTTTGCTGATGATGCCGCGGTCATGTGGGAGGAAAGGTCGAAAGCGAGGAGGACTGACTGCATCGACTTACAAAGAGACCAAGGCAAATACCAGAGTTGGTTTTGTGGGATGGATGAATGGAATTTCAATCCTCCCTTCTCCTTCCCTTCAACTCTTCTCCTTCTCCACCCACACCCACCCCCCCGCTTGTCAGTCAGCCCCTCCCCTACCCTCCTCTCCCCCTCTCCCCCCCACACCCTCTCCCCAGCAGGTCTTACCCCATCCCTTCCCCCCCAACCTCCAGAGCTGGTGGGCCTGGCTCCACGCACTCGTCGAAGTGTTAATGTTGTCATGTGAGACTTCAAGGTCGACCTTAGGCGCCCCCCAGGCGTGGCGACCCAGAGGTAAACACTGCTTTAAGACAAGGGTCGTGTGTGTGTGTGTGTGTGTGTCTGTGTGTGTGTGTGTGTGTGTGTGTGTGTGTGTGTGTGTGTGTGTCTGTGTGTGTGTGTGTATTGGGGACCTTCCAAGATTCAGGATGAGAGGATCAGGTTCGACTATCTAGGATACATAATCCAGCGGCTGAGTTACAGTTATTGGATAGCAGGTCCTGGGACATCGTGGGCTCCGGGACTACACTTAATGCTCTCCCACAATAAGCTTTTACGCTGCAGGTTTTAATATATATATATATATATATATATATATATATATATATATATATATATATATATATATATATATATATTCGTAGAAGGCGACTAAAACGGGAGGGAGCGGGGGGGCTGGAAATCCTCCCCTCTTGTTTTTTGTTTAATTTTCCAAAAGAAGGAACAGAGAAGGGGGCCAGGTGAGGATATTCCCTCAAAGGCCCAGTCCTCTGTTCTTAACGCTACCTCGCTAATGCGGGAAATGGCGAATAGTTTGAAAGAAAAGAAAGATTTGTACTAGGCAAACGAGATTCAGGATTAGGTACACGACCTCCTGTGACCTGACTCGGGTCAAACCACTGACCTCCGGTGACTTGCCTCTGGCCAACCGTGACTCTCTCTCTCTCTCTCTCTCTCTCTCTCTCTCTCTCTCTCTCTCTCTCTCTCATTTCCATGAGAATGGGAAGCCGTAAAGTCGTCAAGAGAGGGACCACTGCCAGCGCCATCTCAAACCCCTCCCGCGTCAATAGAACCAGACACGGTCTCTCTCTCTCTCTCTCTCTCTCTCTCTCTCTCTCTCTCTCTCTCTCTCTCTCTCTCTCTCTCTCTCTCTCCACGCGTCAGACTCCATCAGCGCCCGTCACCGGACTCCCGATATGATGGAGGAGGGTGTGAGGGTGTCTCCGTGCGACACCTCGAGATGGAGACAAATACACTGGACACTAGCTGTGTCTCGTCCACGAAACGAAGAGAGAAGAGTAAGTACACTCGAATTCTGTCCAGGTTAGGGGGGGGGGAAAGACACGTGGATAAAGAAATGATACGTACAAAGACGTGGACCAATGGATTAATAATAAGGGGGAAATAATGACAAGAAGTAATAAAGATGTCTGGAGACAAAGAAATGCGTAGAGAGAGAGAGAGAGAGAGAGAGAGAGAGAGAGAGAGAGAGAGAGAGAGAGAGAGAGAGAAGAGAGCCTACACACAGCCACGGTGTACAGCACACTCACTACACCCACCAAGACGCTTCTGAAACTCTCCAAAGTAGTATTGTCCCTCGCACTAGTTACACCCCACTCCCTCCCTCCCTCCACTCCACTCCACCACCACCACCAGCGCCGCCTCCCTCCCTCCCTCCCTCCACTCCACTCCACCACCACCACCACCACCAGCGCCGCCTCCCTCCCTCCCTCCCTGTATTGCCTCAATCTCCAGCGATCACAGATGTCGCCCCGATTCTAATTGGAAAGACTTCATGCGTCTCTCTCTCTCTCCAACACGTCAAAGGTTCAAACAACGCCCTCGCTGGCTGTGTATGTTTTTCCACATCCCCGGCCATCATCTCGAACCCTATAGTCGGTCCTCCTCTGTGGAAACGTCTATGCTCAGATGGACCTTTGCAGAGGCACTGCATAGTGGCCGGGGACCCTTTTGGAATTGGACCTTCACCACTTGCAACAAAGGCAATAAGGAGCTCATCCACAGTCCATCTTCTTACACACCTACTTGACCCTATAGCCTTTATAACTAGCGTCACCTGCACCTCAATCCATCATACCACGAAACAGTCTACGACACCACCCCCGCCACCGACGACAACGACATCCCTCGTCCCCTAGTTGCAGGTCGCCACTGTTACCATCATCAGTTCCCATTCCAGCTAGTCCGGTCCGCTACAGGAACATCCCCTGCCCCAGCCATTGTTATCATCATGAATAATTACTGGACTGTGTCTATCAACTTCAGCTTTAATATTTGTTTAAAGCGATTCTATTTGACACCGCGCCCCATTTTCCACAACTTTCATGGCTTGCTGGCCTGTGTTTATATATTTTTCCGTCCTTTGCCTGCAGTTAATTCAGTAAACCATGAATATTCAATGTTGTCTTTACGCACACACGCACACACACACACACACAGGACGAAGGGGGTTGGTGTATTGATTGAGGCTCATGACTTACATGTTCGCACCCATCATCAACCATTGTGCCTCTGGGTTATTCTGCAGCCCCCCCCCCTCCACCCTCCCTCCCTCACCCTCAACCTCCCCCTGTTAAACCCTCTCTCTCTCTCTCTCTCTCTCTCTCTCTCTCTCTCTCTCTCTCTCTCTCTCTCTCTCTCTCTCTCTCACCCATCCCAGACTTCACCCCCATGACCCCCACTGCTTGGAGAGAGAGAGAGAGAGAGAGAGAGAGAGAGAGAGAGAGAGAGAGAGAGAGAGAGAGAGAGAGAGAGAGAGAGGATGGCTGAAACGGGGCACAAATGGGTAGTTAGCTTTGAGGCGGTGGTGGCACTGGAATGGTGTTGTTAGTGGTGGGGATGAAAGGAAGATAATGATGGGGTGGGAGAAGGATAGGGTGTGGTGGAGATGGAGTGGTGGAGGTGGTGGTCTGATGATGATGGTGGTGGTGGAGACGATGGTGGTTGAAGAGCATGTCTTACAAATTACAACAGCGTCATCGTATTCTGAAAATGTGTGAAAATAAGAGAAAATGAAGAAACTATGGTGTCATGGTTGGGTCATCAATTTCATACATTGTGTGTCTACGCCAGCAACCATGATGACCCCCAGTGGCTGGCTACCACACTAACTACCATGACTACCACACTAACTACCACAGGACCAACCATAGTTGATATAGCATTTACCATAGCACCAACCATGGCTATTATACCACCTACCACAGCTACCATAGCACCAACCATGGCTGTTATACCACCTACCACAGCTCACATATCACGAACCATGGCTGTTATACCACCTACCATAGCTACCATAGCACCAACCATGGCTGTTATACCACCTACCATAGCTACCATAGCACCAACCATGGTCGTTAGACCACCTACCATAGCACCAACGACAGCTGTTATACCACCTACCACAGCTATCATAGCTCCTACCATGGCTGTTATACCACCTACCATAGCTACCACAACACCTACCACAGACTCAGGGTGTAAACCACCCTACCTAGAAGGCCCTACAATAACGAGCGTCCCCACATTGCTATCCACTTTCACTAAAATCCTTTTCATCTCACATTCATCTTCACGAGTTCATGTTACCAGCGAGATACGACCCGAGACCTCAGTATGACAATGTCCCGGACCACTCAGTATGACAATGGCCCGGACCCTCAGTATGACAATGGCCCGGACCCTCAGTATGACAATGGCCCGGACCCTCAGTATGACAATGGCCCGGACCCTCAGTATGACAATGGCCCGGACCCTCAGTATGACAATGGCCCGAGCCCTCAGTATGACAATGGCCCGGACCCTCAGTATGACAATGGCCCGGACTCTCAGTATGACAATGGCCCGGACCCTCAGTATGACAATGGCCCGGGCCCTCAGTATGAGAATGGCCCGGACCCTCAGTATGACAATGGCCCGGGCCCTCAGTATGACAATGGCCCGGGCCCTCAGTATGACAATGGCCCGGACCCTCAGTATGACAATGACCCGGACCCTCAGTATGACAATGGCCCGGGCCCTCAGTATGACAATGGCCCGGACCCTCAGTATGACAATGGCCCGGACCCCTCAGTATGACAATGGCCCGGGCCCTCAGTATGACAATGGCCCGGACCCTCAGTATGACAATGGCCCGGACCCTCAGTATGACAATGGCCCGGACCCTCAGTATGACAATGGCCCAGACCTCTCAGTATGACAATGGCCCGGACCCTCAGTATGACAATGGCCCAGACCTCTCAGTATGACAATGGCCCGGACCCTCAGTATGACAATGGCCCGGACCCTCAGTATGACAATGGCCCGAGCCCTCGGTATGACAATGGCCCGGGCCCTCAGTATGACAATGGCCCGGACCCTCAGTATGACAATGGGCCGGGCCCTCAGTATGACAATGGCCCGGGCCCTCAGTATGACAATGGCCCGAGCCCTCAGTATGACAATGGCCCGGACCCTCAGTATGACAATGGCCCGGGCCCTCAGTATGACAATGGCCCGGACCCTCAGTATGACAATGGCCCGGGCCCTCAGTATGACAATGGCCCGGGCCCTCAGTATGACAATGGCCCGGGCCCTCAGTATGACAATGGCCCGGACCCCTCAGTATGACAATGGCCCGGACCCTCAGTATGACAATGGCCCGGACCCCTCAGTATGACAATGGCCCGAACCCTCAGTATGACAATGGCCCGAACCCTCAGTATGACAATGGCCCGAACCCTCAGTATGACAATGGCCCGGACCCTCAGTATGACAATGGGCCGGACCCTCAGTATGACAATGGCCCGGACCCCTCAGTATGACAATGGGCCGGGCCCTCAGTATGACAATGGCCCGAGCCCTCAGTATGACAATGGCCCGGACCCTCAGTATGACAATGGCCCGGACCCCTCGGTATGACAATGGCCCGGGCCCTCAGTATGACAATGGCCCGGACCCCTCAGTATGACAATGGCCCGAACCCTCAGTATGACAATGGCCCGAACCCTCAGTATGACAATGGCCCGGACCCTCAGTATGACAATGGCCCGAACCCTCAGTATGACAATGGCCCGGACCCTCAGTATGACAATGGCCCGGACCTGAGAGGGACCACCTGGCAAATCCAATGAAGAAAAAACAGAAAAAAAAAACCAGTGTGATGGACACCAAAGTCTATGGATTCAACCACTGACATTTCACTTACATGATTACGAGGAGACGAAGAAACTGAAACACCTGAAACACCATCAAACCAGCGGGTCCCTTCGAGGCTATTTGCTAACTAAAGAAGACCAGAAACTGAGAGATTGGTGTGGTGAAACACAGATGGCGTACACGTATCTCAAAGAGAACATCCAAACAGATTGTCAAAGTGACTTAATGAGATGAAAGTAATGTTCCGTCGTGGACTGGAAGCTAAAAATTCATCAAGTCTGTTCTAAAACGTATGTACAGTACTGCTTTCAACCACTCTGATTGGCTAATCGTTCCACATGTTAATGATGCTTTTGAAGAAAAGTGCCTGGCCTAACAATAATAATAATGATAATAATAATAATAACAACAATAATGATAATAAAATAATAATAATAATAATAATAATACTAATAATAATAATAAAATAATGATAATAATAATGATAATAATAATAATAATAATAATAATAATAATAATAATATTAATAATAATAATAATAATAATAAAAACTTCAATCTTTTCCCCCATCTTTACTACATCAGTCAGCAGAGGCCAGACGGGTTATATAAAAAACATTATATATTGTTCCCTAACGGCCAGACTTTGTTGATGGAGGGGTGATGGAGGGGCACTGTGTGAGGGAGGGGTGATGGAGGGGCCTGTGTGCGGGAGGCGTGATGGAGGGGCCCTGTGTGAGGGAGGGTTGATGGAGGGGCCCTGTGTGAGGGAGGGGTGATGGAGGGGTCCTGTGTGAGGGAAGGGTTGATGGAGGGGTCCTGTGTGAGGGAGGGGTGATGGAGGCGCCCTGTGTGAGGGAGGGGTTGATGGAGGAGCCTAGTGTGAGGGAGGGAGCCTTCCCTCCCTCACACACCAAGTCCATCACCACTTAGCCCCTTACATTCTTTCCCTCTATATCATCACACACACACACTCCTTCTATCTTCCATAAACCACAGATAAAATACATTCTATGTGAAGGATTTATGATCTATGTATACGCTAGACTTTTAAACCTATGTATACATCCAAGCTATACACATCGAACCCTTAGTACATGTATACAGTAAAACTTACAGTCTATGTATATAGAAATAATTCTAATGTATATACGCAGACAAAAATCTTAGCTGAGATTTATATAATCGAATGAGAACATACAATTATATTCACCCATGTTATCTTGACCGTAACCTATAACCCTGGACACAAGGGCTTCACAAACGTTATATTTCATGTAAACAAACTCTTCCTCGTCGACATCTAAGGGTGGCGGGTGACCCCGTTTTCCCACGCGAGTACCCAGGTTCGATACCCCATAAAAGAAACGCGAAGCCAGTAAGCCAGTATCGTCTTCCCTGAACCTGGAGATTATACGTGGATACATAAAGCATTTTTGTCGTTACTTTCATAAGAGAAAGACTTACAGTAGAAAGCTAAAGTTTAAATTGTAGTCTGAGGACAACAACGTAAAATGATTTCAAGGATTCGAACAACTAGGAATGAATCAGGCGCCAGTCTCGTTCATAGATTCACTCAGACCTGGTCATAGTTCTATGACTCATTCATGGGGTTCATTCAGGCTCTCTATCACAAATCTCATTCACTAACCCACTGAAAGAATCATAGAGGAGTTCATACACTGTTTCGTTCGCGGGTTCATTCGTAGAGTTCATCCATGGGTCTGTGTCAGGGTTCAGGTTCGATGAGGGAGTCGGTCAGAAAGGTTCGCTGAGGGTGGGTGAGACACGGGTTTGGGTTCGAGTCACGAGTGCTTCATTAACATGCTTCATGTCTTTCCCGGAACTTGTGATGGATAGAGAGACGCGACCAGAGTCCAGCAGGCGTTACGCCTCTCTCTCTCTCTCTCTCTCTCTCTCTCTCTCTCTCTCTCTCTCTCTCTCTCTCCGAGAAATGTTAATGATAATAAGGTGTTAGTCTGGCACAGGTTGTAGAAGAGGGTTGTGATGGACGGAAGGGAAATCCCAGGACAGACAGAGTGGCAGAAGACCAATGGTTGTGTAACTACGAGTTTTGCTTATATATATATATATATATATATATATATATATATATATATATATATATATATATATATATATATATATATATATATATATATATTCTCTTTTTTTCTAGGGCAAACTTTTCACTTCCTGGAAAGTAATTATCGGTTTCTGGTCATTCCCCCGCCCCCCCTCCTACCCCCCCTCCTCTCTCCCACGCGCATGCGCGCTGACTGGTACGCAGGCAGTTATGTTGCGTAATACACATACGCTCGCATTTTTGGGGAGTCATACGCGTCCACCTACGCGTGCAGGCATGGTCGAACACCACTACGGGGCCAAGTGCTGACTTTTATAAGTTGGTATTCGTGGAGTGGGAGAGTCTAAGTTTGGAGAGTTATTAGATCCGGGTCATGAGAGAGAGAGAGAGAGAGAGAGAGAGAGAGAGAGAGAGAGAGAGAGAGAGAGAGAGAGAGAGAGAGAGAGCTCCCGGCTGACGTTTTTTTTTAATGAA
>NC_092246.1:19949028-19974028 GCF_036320965.1 Panulirus ornatus | reverse complement strand
GTATCAAATGGTAGTACCACGGTAATTAGGACAGTACCATGGTCATGGTAGACAGTAATGGCAGTACCATGAATGGGTAACGGTGGGGAGGGGTTGGGGTGGGGTGTGTGGTGGGGGGTACATTAGGGGAGGAGGGAGGGGGGTGGGAGGGGGGGGTAGGAGTTGTATACGAGGGGGGGGTTTCCATAAGGGTGTAGACGAAGGTGTTTACGTGGGGGGGGGGCGGGGGGCGGGGGGGTCTACCATGTGATGAAAGGGGAGGGAGGGGAAGTTGAGGAGGGGGAGGGGAAGGTGAGGAGGGGGAGGGGAGGGAGGGGAAGGTGAGGAGGGGGAGGGGAGGGAGGGGAAGGTGAGGAGGGGGAGGGGAAGGTGAGGAGGGGAAGGTGAGGAGGGGGGGGTTGAAGTGGTGTGGGGGTATTACTACCCCCCTACCCCCCTAACAAGGGTCTGGCACAATTAAATAATTCATTAGATTTGCCTTGGGTGGAGCGTGAGGAGGGGAGAGGGGGAGGGGGGGGGAAAGGGGGAGGGGGAGAATGGGGGAGGTAATTTTGCCTGACTGTCACGCAGGGGGGAGGGGGAGGGGAGGGGGGAGGGGCTGGCTGACTAGCGACATGGGGGATGGTGTGTATGACCGTCACTGTAAGGGTGGGTCAGGGAATGAGTCAACAGGTGAGTCACGGGAATGAGTCGCCTACGAGTAAGCTACAGACTCACAAAGACTCATCACAACTTCAACTGACTCACGAAAGTGCGAGTTAATGATGTCAACTGGTTAAGTGACTCAGGAAGAAGTCAATGATGTCAAATGACTCAGAAAGACGTCAATGATGTCAAGTGACTAAGGAAGAAGTCAGTGATGTCAAGTGACTCAAGAAGAAGTCAGTGATGTCAAGTGACTCAGGAAGAAGTTAGTGATGTCAAGTGACTCAGGAAGAAGTCAGTGATGTCAAGTAACTAAGGAAGAAGTCAATGATGTCAAGTGACTCAGGAAAAAGTCAGAGAAACCTACAGAGAAACCTACAAAAAGCAAACTAACATTAGAAACCAGAGAACAGAAATCTAAAATCATAAATATTACATAACCTACAAAAATAGAGAACAATAGAAAACTACCCTTCAAAACAACTGCCATATCAGAAACCACCAAATTAATATTAGAAAAGATTAGATACCGAAATCTTTTTAATTTTTCTCAGAAAAATCAAAATATCGAAAAATTCATCGAAAAATATTTAAAAAAAAAAAATCCCATAAAAATCAAAATAACGAAAAAAAAAATTACGATTTTTCTCAAAAAAATTAAAATATCGAAAAATTAAAAAAAAAAAAAAATCCTGCAAAAATTAACGAAAAATTTTAAAAATTTCCCACAAAATTAAAATAACGAAAAATTTTACGATTTTTCTCAGATCAACTTACCGATAGATTCTTGAAAACATTGTTTTCATATTCTCTCTAACTTGACGAAAAGGCAAGTACGATACCACAAATATTAATTAGTTTAATTATACGAAGCAATTATCGACCTTGTGATGAGAAGGAACCACGCTCCTTCCTGCTAATAATGCTAGAAGGTGATAATACAGGAGGGGTGGATTTCCATTACCTTCCCACCTCGTCGCCTGCCCTTCCCATGAGGTTCGAACCGAGTACTTCACTGTCAGCGACGCAAGACCCAAGGCTGCGCTACTCCCAGAAGCAGGGAAATGTAGACTCCTTTGCCACCCACAGTGATACAGCCTTACCTGGGTGGAATGGACGACCCCGTGTGGACGACCCTGACCTGGGAGCAACCATGTGGACGACCCTGACCTGGGAACACCATGTGGACGACCCTGACCCCAGCAACACCATGTGGACGACCCTGACCCCAGCAACACCATGTGGACGACCCTGACCCCAGCAACACCATGTGGACGACCCTGACCCCAGCAACACCATGTGGACGACCCTGACCCTAGCAACACCATGTGGACGACCCTGACTCCAGCAACACCATGTGGACGACCCTGACCCCAGCAACACCATGTGGACGACCCTGACCCTAGCAACACCATGTGGACGACCCTGACCCCAGCAACACCATGTGGACGACCCTGACCCTAGCAACACCATGTGGACGACCCTGACCCCAGCAACACCATGTGGACGACCCTGACCCCAGCAACACCATGTGGACGACCCTGACCCTAGCAACACCATGTGGACGACCCTGACCCTAGCAACACCATGTGGACGGCCCTAACCCCAGCAACACCATGTGGACGACCCTGACCCCAGGAACACCATGTGGACGACCCTGACCCTAGCAACACCATGTGGACGACCCTGACCCTAGCAACACCATGTGGACGACCCTGACCCTAGCAACACCATGTGGACGACTCTGACCCTAGCAACACCATGTGGACGACCCTGACCCCAGCAACACCATGTGGACGACCCTGACCCTAGCAACACCATGTGGACGACCCTGACCCCAGCAACACCATGTGGACGACCCTGACCCTAGCAACACCATGTGGACGACCCTGACCCTAGCAACACCATGTGGACGACCCTGACCCCAGCAACACCATGTGGACGACCCTGACCCTAGCAACACCATGTGGACGACCCTGACCCTAGCAACACCATGTGGACGACCCTGACCCTAGCAACACCATGTGGACGACCCTGACCCCAGCAACACCATGTGGACGACCCTGACCCCAGCAACACCATGTGGACGACCCTGACCCCAGCAACACCATGTGGACGACCCTGACCCCAGCAACACCATGTGGACGACCCTGACCCCAGCAACACCATGTGGACGACCCTGACCCTAGCAACACCATGTGGACGACCCTGACCCTAGCAACACCATGTGGACGACCCTGACCCTAGCAACACCATGTGGACGACCCTGACCCCAGCAACACCATGTGGACGACCCTGACCCCAGCAACACCATGTGGACGACCCTGACCCCAGCAACACCATGTGGACGACCCCGACCCTAGCAACACCATGTGGACGACTCTGACCTTAGCAACACCATGTGGACGACCCTGACCCTAGCAACACCATGTGGACGACCCTGACCCTAGCAACACCATGTGGACCACCCTGACCCTAGCAACACCATGTGGACGACCCTGACCCCAGCAACACCATGTGGACGACCCTGACCCCAGCAACACCATGTGGACGACCCTGACCCCAGCAACACCATGTGGACGACCCCGACCCTAGCAACACCATGTGGACGACTCTGACCTTAGCAACACCATGTGGACGACCCTGACCCTAGCAACACCATGTGGACGACCCTGACCCCAGCAACACCATGTGGATAAACCACCCAACGCTGGGTGAATACTCCCAGTGCGTCTGTATACCAGAGGTAAACTCAAGACCTGACTGGTTTACTGGAAACACAGTTTACCACTGAACCCAGATGGCCCAGGGAGAAAACCAAAATCTATTCACATATTTCCATCAATCTCTCTCTCTCTCTCTCTCTCTCTCTCTCTCTCTCTCTCTCTCTCTCTCTCTCTCTCTCTCTCTCTCTCTGACCAACCCCGCGAGAAGCTGGAGGATCCAAGCTTTTGCTCGCGCGCGCGAACGTTGGCGCGCGCGAGCAGCGTCGTCAGTCCCCTTGATCAATAGAACGATGGCGCCCAGCCAGGGACATGTGTTGCCCGGATGGGCTGTCAAGTGGTTAGGGGAGGGTGTCCACCCTCGCTACTGTATATAAAAGTTTCAGGTCTTGTGGCTACAGGTGAAAGTTGACGGGTGTGGTAGAGTGTGGTGTGGTAGAGTGTGGTGTAGTAGAGTGTGGTGTAGTAGAGTGTGGTGTGGTAGAGTGTGGTGTGGTAGAGTGTGGTGTGGTAGAGTGTGGTGTGGTAGAGTGTGGTGTGGTAGAGTGTGGTGTGGTAGTGTGTGGTGTGGTAGAGTGTGGTGTGGTAGAGTGTGGTGTGGTAGAGTGTGGTGTGGTAGTGTGTGGTGTGGTAGAGTGTGGTGTGGTAGAGTGTGGTGTGGTAAAGTGTAGTGTGGTACAGTGTGATGTGGTAAAGTGTAGTGTGGTACAGTGTGATGTGGTAAAGTGTAGTGTGGTACAGTGTGATGTGGTAAAGTGTAGTGTGGTACAGTGTGATGTGGTAAAGTGTAGTGTGGTACAGTGTGATGTGGTAAAGTGTAGTGTGGTAAAGTGTAGTGTGGTACAGCGTGATGGTACAGTGTGATGTGGTAAAGTGTCATGTGGTACAGTGTGATGTGATAGAGTGTCATGTGGTACAGTGTGATGTGGTAAAGTGTAGTGTGGTACAGTGTGATGTGATAGAGTGTCATGTGGTACAGTGTGATGTGGTAAAGTGTAGTGTGGTACAGTGTGATGTGGTAAAGTGTAGTGTGGTAAAGTGTAGTGTGGTACAGCGTGATGGTACAGTGTGATGTGGTAAAGTGTCATGTGGTACAGTGTGATGTGATAGAGTGTCATGTGGTACAGTGTGATGTGGTAAAGTGTAGTGTGGTACAGTGTGATGTGATAGAGTGTCATGTGGTACAGTGTGATGTGGTAAAGTGTAGTGTGGTACAGCGTGATGGTACAGTGTGGTGTGGTAAAGTGTAGTGTGGTACAGTGTGATGTGGTACAGTGTGATGTGGTAAAGTGTAGTGTGGTACAGTGTGATGTGGTACAGTGTGAAGTGGTAAAGTGTACTGTGGTACAGCGTGATGGTACAGTGTGGTGTGGTACAGTGTAGTGTGGTACAGTGTGATGTCCTGCTGTGTTGATGAGATGTGTGTAGCCCTGGCATACCCAGCCACACCCTTAACCACCCAGCTCTACCCACACCTCCCTCCCGATCCTCAGTAAACACAACACTGACCTCCCACCTCAGTCTGGGACCACCGACCATCCATCCACCGAACACGTCCCCATCACAAGCCACACTCCCCAGACCAACACGGGTCACACTCTACCATCCCAGAGCTATGCACATCACCCATCACTCCAAACACCATCACTCCAACACTACAAACACCATCACTACAAACACCATCACACCAACACTACAAACACCATCACTCCAACACTACAAACGCTATCACTCCAACACTACAAACACCATCACTCCAACACTACAAACGCTATCACTCCAACACTACAAACACCATCACTACAAACACCCATCACTCCAACACTACAAACACCATCACTACAAACACCATCACTCCAACACTACAAACACCATCACTACAAACACCCATCACTCCAATACTACAAACACCATTTCAACACATCCCATGACCATTCATGCCAACATTCAACTACCAATTGAGCACTTATTACTCAATTGATCTGAACTGTGAACGCACACACACACACACACACACACTTCACGACACTTCATGACCCGTGGTCCTCACCGGTGGACGTGGCTGACTACCTGAGTCCACTCCTGCGTCAGGGAGGTGTGTGCGCGCGCGCGCGCGTGTGTGTGTGTGTGTGTGTGTGTGTGTGTGTGTGTAGAAAGAAGATACAGAGTCGCAGAGTTTAGCAGTGCGAGGTGAGAAACATAAGATGGAGAATCCCAAAGCTTAGCGGAGTAAGTAAAGAAACAAAAGGATGAGAGAACCAAAGTTTAGCGGAGTAAACAAACAGACAGACAGACAGACAGACAACACAAAGGCCATCCACCCTTGAGCTGCCAAGAGCCACCATACTGCCATCCTATAACGCAGTGGCCTTCCTATACATACCCAAATATATGTATAAATATATATAAATTCCGGACGGAAATAAACGCTGTCAAATACTTCGAACCCGAAATATACACACGCCCAACTCAACCATCTCCTAAGAATATACTCAGTTCCTATATTTCAGCGGATGATATACGATATAGTCTCGCATATTTCGCTGGAGAGGACGTTCGCATATTGGGAAACTTGGCCTCACAGTTGTTGCTCCTGTGTGTGTCTGTGTTATGGCCTAGCGTGTCAACCACTAGCGTAGTTCTTCTGTTCGCCGCTTGTGACTCACTGTCGCTACCGGCGCTAATTGACGACTGTAGTTGTACTCGGGCCAAATCATCCCCCCACGTCGCTCGTTGATCATCGCGTGTGTCCTGTAATTGCTCATGGCCGGGTCTTTGGAGTGTATGAAAGTACTGGAGGAGCCAGGAGGGGAAAAAATAACACCTGTGCTTTATTAGAAATCAATGTTATGACTGGAGTGGAGTCGCATGCTAGCCACGTCTCCAGCACTGGACTCCTGGCCTCCTATGGCCTTGAAAATTCCCCGTTTGCGAATTCCCTGAGCACGACGGAAGGATCCACTTGACTTCTCAAGGCGCCGTGCCGTCGTGCTCAAGGGTCATGGCGTCGTGTTCGAATGCCGTACCGTCGTGCTTAATGGGTCGTACAACCATTTTCTGTTTGCATATCCGTGAAATATTTCTACCCGGACGAGATGCGATTGTGGAACGCCCGTGTCACTTCCAACCACTCAGCCGATCCAGAACCAGCTGATAACAGTCAACACCGACCATCAGCTGATCCAAGACCAGCTGATCAGTGTCAACACCGACCATCAGCTGATCCAAGACCAGCTGATCAGTGTCAACACCGACCATCAGCTGATCCAAGACCAGCTGATCAGTGTCAACACAAACCATCGTGATCAAGGGTCGTACCGTCGTGCTCAAGGGTAGCACCGTCGTGCTCAAGGGTCGCACCGTCGTGGTCCAGGGTCGTACCGTCGTGGTCAAGGGTCGTACCGTCGTGATCACGGGTCGCACCTTCGTGCTCAAGGGTCGTACCGTCGTGATCAAGTGTCGCATCGTCGCGCTCAAGGGTCGCATCGTCGTGCTCAAGGCTCGCATCGTCGTGCTCAAGGGTCGCACCGTCGTGATCAAGGGTCGTACCGCGTCGTGCTCAAGGAAGATCAACGACTCGTTACCTCCCTCCGTCGTTAAGCAGGTTAACGACAGGGATTATCTCGTTATGCCTGAGTGATTCGCCGCAGAGGAACTCAATCCCAATACGAGATTAGACGAGCAGTTTCTGTAACGATGAAGAATTTTACAAAGACTTTATGTATTTAGAAATGATAATACATCTGCTGTATTACAATAACCGGTCACCGTAAACACTACTGTATTTGCTGTATGTGAACAGTGCACAGAGCAATGTTCTATTGTATAATACAGCCAGAAGGCATATATGGCGAATTCATCTATCTATACATTACTCAAGATTGGACAAGAATACAATACCTTGCCGCTGATACATCATCCCCAGCTGGTGGCAAGAACAGTATATACCACAAAATCCCTGTATCTGAGTAATGTACAGTGTATCGATCTACTGTATGATACAGCAAGAAGTCTTAAGGCGAGTTTATACATTCATACATCACACCTGAGATGGAAAAAATACAATACCTCTCTCTTACATGACCATCCCCGGCTGGGGGCAAGAACAGTGTATACCACAATAGACATCTCCCCTCATAAGGTTGCTCATCCATTGCCCCCACCAGTGAACAACGACCACAGACGTACATTTCATTGTCCCGTCAGCCATAAACCATAAATTTTTAGACAGTCGTCGATCGGAGACTGTCCAATTGCCTTTAGACAGAGACTTTGAGACGAAGTCTAGAAAGACAGACCTCATGATAGTCGAGACGGAGCCCTAGGCTGCGTCTCTGGGATAGGAACGTCTCCAAGAATGGGTCTTGGCTGAGTGGTTTGCACGAGGACCTGGGTTCGCTGTGTGGGGTTATGGCGGCAGATGTAGAAGAGGGTCGGGTGTGGGGGGTTTGCTGCCTCATTATGGGAGTTGCAGGTGTGTGTGTGTGTGTGTGTGTGTGTGTGTGTGTGTGTGTGTGTCCTCTCTGGTGTACCTGCCCTCCAGCGGTGGTCATGATTCGTACCAGATCGGCTCCTCCTGTGCCACCTGGTGGTGGAGTGGGAGGTCATCAAGTTTCTCTTGGTCAGGTTATAGAGAGAGTGAGGTAAGGTGAGGTGAGGGAGGAAGGTGAGGTGAGGTGAGGGAGGAAGGTAAGGTAAGGTGAGGTGAGGTGAGGGAGGGAGGGAGGAGGGTAAGGTGAGGGAGGGAGGGTTCGTCGCGTGTGTTCTGTCTCTCAGAGAGAGAGAGAGAGAGAGAACCTCCCTCTCATACCCCGCACGCACGCTCCTCCCTCCCTCCCTCCTGCTCCACCTTGCAGTAATAAAACCACTTGCAGTCGGTCCTGTCTGATGGTGTGTCAAAGGGATCGAGAGAGAGAGAGAGAGAGAGAGAGAGAGAGAGAGAGAGAGAGAGAGAGAGAGGGGGGGGGGGCCGCGGGGCGTCCTGGGCTGGGTCGGGCCTCCACCCCCTCTTGGCCTGGGTCGATGATATAGGGCGGGACTACGGGGCAAGACGAGACGAGGACAAGGACGAGGACAAAGACGAGGACAAAGACGAGGACGAGTGGCTTCAACTGTTTTTGTCTTCCAAATGGGAAAACAAAAGACCAGTCTAGGATATATATATATATATATATATATATATATATATATATATATATATATATATATATATATATATATATATATATATGAATGCAAGAGTTTTGGAAAGAGGGGCAAGTATGAAGTCTGTTGTGGATGAGAGAGCTTGGGAAGTGAGTCAGTTGTTGTTCGCTGATGATACAGCGCTGGTGGCTGATTCATGTGAGAAACTGCAGAAGCTGGTGACTGAGTTTGGTAAAGTGTGTGAAAGAAGAAAGTTAAGAGTATATGTGAATAAGAGCAAGGTTATTAGGTACAGTAGGGTTGAGGGTCAAGTCAATTGGGAGGTAAGTTTGAATGGAGAAAAACTGGAGGAAGTAAAGTGTTTTAGATATATGGGAGTGGATCTGGCAGCGGATGGAACCATGGAAGCGGAAGTGGATCATAGGGTGGGGGAGGGGGCGAAAATCCTGGGAGCCTTGAAGAATGTGTGGAAGTCGAGAACATTATCTCGGAAAGCAAAAATGGGTATGTTTGAAGGAATAGTGGTTCCAACAATGTTGTATGGTTGCGAGGCGTGGGCTATGGATAGAGTTGTGCGCAGGAGGGTGGATGTGCTGAAATGAGATGTTTGAGGACAATGTGTGGTGTGAGGTGGTTTGATCGAGTAAGTAACGTAAGGGTAAGAGAGATGTGTGGAAATAAAAAGAGCGTGGTTGAGAGAGCAGAAGAGGGTGTTTTGAAATGGTTTGGGCACATGGAGAGAATGGTGAGGAAAGATTGACCAAGAGGATATATGTGTCGGAGGTGGAGGGAACGAGGAGAAGTGGGAGACCAAATTGGAGGTGAAAAGATGGAGTGAAAAAGATTTTGTGTGATCGGGGCATGAACATGCAGGAGGGTGAAAGGAGGGCAAGGAATAGAGTGAATTGGAGCGATGTGGTATACCGGGGTTGACGTGCTGTCAGTGGATTGAATCAGGGCATGTGAAGCGTCTGGGGTAAACCATGGAAAGCTGTGAAGGTATGTATATTTGCGGGTGTGGACGTATGTATATACATGTGTATGGGGGTGGGTTGGGCCATTTTGTTTCGTCTGTTTCCTTGCGCTACCTCGCAAACGCGGGAGACAGCGGCAAAAAAAAAAAAAAAAAAAAAAAAAAAAAAAAATATATATATATATATATATATATATATATATATATATATATATATATATTCCTAAATCACATTTTCTCTCTCTGACTCATCTGCATACCCACACATGTTGACTTACGACGTCGAGCAACAATGAAACACGAGACGTGCCAAGCGCTTTCGTGTATTCTCACATCTTCAGAGGAAGGAAAGACGAGTGAGAGGAACACATCTGTCAGCACACAGGCAGTGTGTATATGGGCCAGTGGAACTCTCATTCCTGATCACGTGTGACGTCTGACATCTGAACAAAACCTGTCCTAAACCCACAATCTTCAGCTCTATACAATTCTAGACCACGGTATCTATACAATTCTAGACCACGGTATCTATACAATTCTAGACCACGGTATCTATACAATTCTAGACCACGGTATCTATACAATTCTAGACCTCGGTATCTATACAATTCTAGACCACGGTATCTATACAATTCTAGACCACGGTATCTATACAATTCTAGACCACGGTATCTATACAGTTCTAGACCACGGTAGAGTTATGTGGCGCACCATACAATCCATCACCAATGGTAATATCACAAATATTTATTCGCTTGAGAGGAGAAGATTCAGTTATTTCATTACTGATAAGTAATATCAGTTAACTACATTGATAAGTTAGTCATATCAGTTAACGTAGTACCAGTCTGGCTAGGGCCAAGGATCACACGTCCATCATGGGACGAAAATCCACTCATTTTTTTTTAATGCCCAAAATAATGCCCTGTAGTTAAATGTCATCTGATTACAGGGATTAAATGGCTGTGATACGCTGGGTCATTTCTTTAAATGCCCAAAATAATGCTCTGTAGTTAAATGTCATCTGATTACAGGGATTAAATGGCTGTGATACGCTGGGTCATTTTTTTAAATGCCCAAAATAATGCTCTGTAGTTAAATGTCATCTGATTACAGGGATTAAATGGCTGTGATACGCTGGGCCATTTTTTTTAAATGCCCAAAATAATGCCCTGTAGTTAAATGTCATCTGATTACCGGGTTTAAATGGCTGTGATACGCTGGGTCTAAAATGGCTTTGGCATGGCGTATTTAAATGGCAGTGATGCGAGGGTTTTTTTTTTCAAATGGTTGGGGAGTTCGGGGTTTAAATTTAGTGTAGCACCTGATTTCAGTGTGTGTGTGTGTGTGTGTGTGTGTGTGTGTGTGTGTGTGTGTGTGTGTGTGTCCGGCAAGAACTCCTTGACCCGTCTCCACCCCAACACCGTAGAAGGCCTAATTATCATAATTACTGCATTACCATTGATCAACATACTCATTTGCATACTAACACCTCGCTATCTGCAGACTCCATATTTAACTCAGGCGTTTTGAATTAATGACTTGGGGGGGGGGGGGGTCTGTGAAGCCTTAGCGCTCAATGCAGCTTAAGTGCTCAGTAGAACCAGCGCTCAATACAGCCCCCCGGTGCTCAGCATCACCTCTGTGCCTCACACAGCCTGGACACGCTTGAAGGAGGCGTACAGGAGGAACATACAGGTATACAATATACTGAGGCAATATACAGGTATTATACAGTATACTGGAACAATATGCCTCCATCACACTCGAATTTCTAGCCAGAGAACATTCCTGGAAGAAAAACGAGAGAGAGAGAGAGAGAGAGAGAGAGAGAGAGAGAGAGAGGAGTCGTCAGCTGACTTGCTCAGGAACTTGTCTTACTCATTAATAAAAACTCAAAAACACAGTTCCTCCTCCTCCTCTTCTTCCTCTTCTTCTTCTTCCCCTCCTCCTCCTCCTCCTCTTCTTCCCCTCCTCGTCCTCCTCCTCCTCCTCTTCTTCTTCCTCTTCTTCTTCTTCCCCTCCTCCTCCTCCTCCTCCTACTCCTCCTCTTTTTCTTCTTCTCCTCGACACGAATAATCCTTTCGCTTCTCGACGACCGGCGCAACTTTTCCTCCAACGTAACAATCGGTAAATCCAACATCAACGTCAATTACTCCCACTGGACTGACTAGTGTAAATCCGTGATCTGGTCTCTGCCAGCTGGGTGTAGGTAGCGAGGTGTAGCCGTGAGTGTAGGGTGTGGCGAGGTGTGTGCTTGATGGCTCCTATGTGTCGTGACAATAAAGCCATCAATCACACACGTGAGTTTATAATTAAGTTTAGAACACGTGATTGTGGAGGGTCTCTTTGTTAGCTAGTCCAGTACTTCCTCCTTCCAGACCCAGCTGCAGAAACCTTCCAGTATTCTCTCTCTCTTCCAGGCCCATCCAGGCAAACCATCCAGTACCCCCTTCTTCCAGACCCACCTATCCAAAATAAACCTGCTAATTCCCCCCCTTTTTTTTCTCCCAGACTCAAGTACACAAACCCTTCCAGAATTCCCTCTCTTCCAGGCCCAACCAGACAAACCCTCCAGTACTCCTTCCAGACCCAACCAGACAAACCTTCCAGTACTCCTTCTTCCAGACCCAACCAGACAAACCTTCCAGTACTCCTTCCAGACCCAACCAGACAAACCTTCCAGTACTCCTTCTTCCAGACCCAACCAGACAAACCCTCCAGTACTCCTCCTTCCAGACCCAACCAGACAAACCTTCCAGTACTCCTTCTTCCAGACCCAACCAGACAAACCCTCCAGTACTCCTCCTTCCAGACCCAACCAGACGAACCTTCCAGTACTCCTTCTTCCAGACCCAACTAGACAAACCTTCCAGTACTCCTCCTTCCAGACCCAACCAGACAAACCTTCCAGTACTCCTCCTTCCAGGTCCATCCACACACTTCGTCCCTAACACCGTCTTCCATGGTTGTTCCAGGGAACTCAATCATCGAGGTCCCTGCAGGAGGCACTCCCACATAACCCTTAGCACCACTTGCACACACCGTCCAATATCCCCGGCCACCTCCCACCTAAAATATATTTTCCTTTCTCCTTCTTCTACACATTCCAGAGACCCGCCCTCCCGCCGCAACCCCCCCACCCACCACCCACCTCCTCCTCCAGCAAGACCCCAACGCTAGCAAATACCCAAGACCTCAACCCTAGCAATACCCCAGACTTCAATCCCCGGCAATACCCCAGACTCCAATCCCCAGCAATACCCCAGACTCCAATCCCCAGCAATACCCCAGACTCCAATCCCCAGCAATACCCCAGACCTCCAATCCCCAGCAATACCCCAGACTTCAATCCCCAGCAATACCCCAGACCTCCAATCCCCAGCAATACCCCAGACTCCAATCCCCAGCAATACCCCAGACTTCAATCCCCAGCAATACCCCAGACCTCCAATCCCCAGCAATACCCCAGACTTCAATCCCCAGCAATACCCCAGACCTCCAATCCCCAGCAATACCCCAGACTCCAATCCCCAGCAATACCCCAGACTCCAATCCCCAGCAATACCCCAGACTCCAATCCCCAGCAATACCCCAGACCTTACGATAGCCATAAAACTTAAGTTCCCTCGACTCTTGACAAATACAATGGACGCCGGGCGCCACGGCACTTAACCCAGACCACCTCATTCGAAACTCGTTTCCACAGAGAGGGATGAACGACCTCACCTAACCACTAACCTAACGATGAGGAACTACATCTGTCAGGCTCGTACAGACGGCGCGGCGGACGCAAGAAGCCCCTCATCAGCCACCCTCGGTCGCGATGTTGATCCGAGATCAACTGATTTCTACTGACGGAGTCGTGAACCAAGAAATAATTCCCCTCCCCCGGAGCCTGTGGTCAGGACCCGTTCACTGATGTTCATATATATATATTTTTTTTATATTAATCGCCATTTCCCGCATTAGCGAGGTAGCGTTAAGAACAGAGGATGAGGACTGTGCCTTTGAGGGAATATCCTCACCTGGCCCCCTTCTCTGTTCCTTCTTTTGATAAAAAAAAAAGAGAGGGGAGGATTTCCAGCCTCCAGCTCCCGTCATATATATATATATATATATATATATATATATATATATATATATATATATATATATATATATATATATAGATAGATAGATAGATAGATAGATAGATATATACCTACACTTGTGACGAAGAAGAACGAACGACCCACTACAGCTGGGAAAGCCACAAACACCCTGTCTCACTCACACCATCTCTCTCTCTCTCTCTCTCTCTCTCTCTCTCTCTCTCTCTCTCTCTCTCTCTCTCTCTCTCTCTCTCATACACACACACACACACACACACACAACCTTCCAGTACGTGGATGGTCGTTCATCATATCTAATAATGTAATCCAAATCCTTTACGATGAGGAATCGAAGGTTTAATTCGCCTCTTCATGTCTTCATGTGGCGGTGCAGTAAGAGGGAGGGAGGAGGAGACAGACGAGGGGGAGTTGTGCTATAATGCTATGGCTGTACCAGGCAGAATGGCGCAACCCCCCACACAAAATGATAATTACCATCAACAGGTATTGATTTAGCGTAATACCTTCCACACACGCAACCTGCGTGGATTTCAGGGGTCTTCTACCCCCCACAGCTGGGTCTGGGACCTGACCTTACCTTACGTAGACCTTACGATGGTTTGGGAGGTCTTCTACCCCCTATAGCTGGGTCTGGGACCTGACCTTACCTTACATAGACCTTATGATGGTTTGGGAGGTCTTCTACCCCCTATAGCTGGGTCTGGGACCTGACCTTAACTTACATAGACCTTACGATTGTTTGGGAGGTCTTCTACACCCACAGCTGGGTCTGGGACCTTACCTTACCTTACGTAGACCTTACGATGGTTTAGGAGGTCTTCTACCCCTACAGATGGGTCTGGGACCTGACCTTACCTTACGTAGACCTTACGATGGTTTGGGAGGTCTTCTACCCCCACAGCTGGGTCTGGGACCTGACCTTACCTTACGTAGACCTTACGATGGTTTGGGAGGCCTTCTATCCCCCACAGCCGGGTCTGGGACCTGACCTTACCTTACGTATGGCCTATTCACCTCATTCATTCACTGTGGACCATAGACTGATTCACTGACCCATCTTACTCACACGGTAGTTCACCTGACCCTCATCCTAATCATGAGTAAATCACCAATCCAGGTGGCTGTGAGTGCTGGTAATTCCTCCCTCTCTCTCTCTCTCTCTCATCTGCGGCGGTGGGGTGCGGCGTCCCCCCCCCCCCCACACACGTGCCTGCGGCGGTACCGCAACAGGGTGCGGCAACGTGAGACAGAGAGACATGGGCACTACTGTATCACCTTGATGGACGCCTTCACTACAGAATACTGCGTCCAGGACGTACATCCCTGGCTGGAAACCAGGAGGTCAACCCGGCGGCCAGCTGGGGCTGTGGCGCTGTGGTGGAGATCGTGGTGGTGATGGTGGTGTGGTGGAGATCGTGGTGGTGGTGCTGTGGTGGAGATTGTGGAGATCGTGGTGGTGGTGTTGTTGTGGTGGTGGTGGTGGTGCTGTGGTGGAGATTGTGGAGATCGTGGTGGTGGTGTTGTTGTGGTGGTGGTGGTGGTGTTGTGGTGGATATTGTGGTGGGGGTGATGCAGCTGCTGTGATGGAGATCGTGGTGGTGGTGGTGGTGGTGTGGTGGAGATTGTGGAAATCGTGGTGGTGGTGTTGTGGTGGAGATTGTGGTGGTGGTGGTGTTGTGGTGGAGATTGTGGTGGTGGTGGTGGTGGTGTTGTGGTGGAGATTGTGGTGGTGGTGGTGGTGGTGGTGTTGTTGTGGTGGAGATTGTGGTGGTGGTGGTGGAGCTGTGGTGGAGATTGTGGTGATGGTGGTGGTGCTGCTGCTGCTGAGGAGATTGTGGTGGTGGTGGTGGAGATCGTGGTGGTGGTGTTGTGGCGGAGATTGTGGTGGTGGTGGTGGAGATCGTGGTGGAGATTGTGGTGATGGTGGTGGTGGTGCTGCTGCTGTGGAGATTGTGGTGGTGGTTGGTACTGTGGTGGAGAATGTGGTGGAGCTGCTGCTGCTGTGGTGGAGCTGCTACTGCTGTGGTGGTGGTGGAGATTGTGGTGGTGGTGGTGGTGGTGGAGATATAGTGGCAACAAAAAGGGATTAAAGGAAATTGCGTCCGGATCCCATGTTGTCTGCTAACACTGATCCCTTCCCTTCTACACCTCGCCTGGGTTGTCTTGCGCCCGCTGGAACACAGTATTGCAACCCTACATCACCGGCTGGCGAGTGTTGCCAAGGCGGAAATACAGCGTTACACAGCAGAGTGTCGCTGTGTTTCGCGAGTGTTGTGTTTCGCGAGTGTCGCTGTGTTTCGCGAGTGTTGCTGAGTTTCGCGAGTGTTGCTGTGTTTCGCGAGTGTCGCTGTGTTTCGCGAGTGTTGCTGTGTTTCGCGAGTGTCGCTGTGTTTCGCGAGTGTTGCTGTGTTTCGCGAGTGTCGCTGTGTTTCGCGAGTGTTGTGTTTCGCGAGTGTCGCTGTGTTTCGCGAGTGTTGCTGAGTTTCGCGAGTGTTGCTGTGTTTCGCGAGTGTTGCTGTGTTTCGCGAGTGTTGCTGTGTTTCGCGAGTGTCGCTGTGTTTCGCGAGTGTTGCTGTGTTTCGCGAGTGTCGCTGTGTTTCGCAAGTGTTGCTATGTTTCGCGAGTGTCGCTGTGTTTCGCGAGTGTTGCAGATAAAACTCTGTGATAACGAGACATGATCTCACAACGTCTACTTTCCGCAACACACATCAGTATAAACGATTTGAAAGGCTTCCTTCGCGTTTTCTATTTTTTTGTTAACCCCATTTTCTTTTTACTGACGATTTATCGGAACAGCTGTGTCGTCTGCTGGGACTAACGTTGTTGACCATTGCTGGGGCAATTACGGCGAGGGATAGACCAACCAACCAACCCCCCTCCCCCTCCCCCTTCCCCGATCGCAGCGAGTAACGAGAGGGGGGGAAGGGGGGGTGTGTGTCCCTCCCTGGAGGTATACACTGACCCGGAGGAGGTCAAAGGTCACTAAGACCATGTCAGAGACGATGATGCTTTACGATACGAAAGGAGATAAAAGGTCAATTATCGGCCCGTGAGGCTCATTAAAGGTCACGAGGTCACGCTAAAGCTGGATCGACCTTTGACCTACCGCACGGAAGTCCAAGGTCAAACTTCGCATCGCTAAAAGAAAAGGGAAGGGAAAAAATGATACATTCTCGTGATCCTGGAAGAGGTCAAAACGTCAAAGTTCACGCAGGGGGGGGGGGAAAAGAACGCCTTTCTTTATGTCCACAAGAGGTCAAAGGTCGGGGGTCAAGTCCTAAAATGTCCACAGGAAGCCAGACCTTAAATGAAATACGAAAAAAAGGTTAAAGAGAGATGAGTAAGGAGAGAAGAGAGGAAATAATTGAAGATTCCCGGAGGCAATGTGGAAAAATCATGCCTTTGTTTTAAGAGGGTCAGGTGATGGCCGTTAGGAAAGACTTGAGAAAGGTGGTGAAGATCCAAAGCTTAGCGGTATAGGTAAAGAAATAGACGTCACCACGGCCGACCCCTTCAGCTGCCGCTGATGACCACCAGGTGATCATGTGATGCAGCAGCCTCTTGCGTATTACGTGGTCTGGCTGATGGCTTGGTGGGGGGGCACACGAGCAGCCAGCTCTCGGGAGCACAAACCAAAGTAATATATGTAGAAGAGGGCGAGAGAGAGAACCAAGACTGCAGCGCAGGGTATGTGATTCAAGCCTTCCAAGTCAGACTGGAATCCTTAATAGTAAGTACTGCTTTTATTCGACTTTGTGTAGTCATTATATAAAACCAGAACCACCCCAGAATGTGAGAGCTGTACTCCACACAACAACACATCAATCTTGTCTATCAGAGAAAAACTTCCTGTATGTGGATAGCTATTCTGCTTCTTGAAGAAGAGGTTTAGTACAGGAATATATATATATATATATATATATATATATATATATATATATATATATATATATATATATATATATATACCTTGAAATAACAGGGGGGGCCTTGGAAAAGGCCCGTAACTCTAGAAGGGGTCAAAGGTCAAGAGGTCATAATCAAGAACCAATTGGCTACTCCAACACCAGAGATGAAAGTTCAAGGAAGGACACGAGAGTTCAAGTTCTTCCGTGACCCTATCAAAGGTCAAAGGTCAGACTGGCAGGCTAACTATCAAGGATTCATCTCCGTAAACAACAGTTCTGGATACCCGAGGTCAATTATAACATCTCGTACCGCACAACTGCCAGTGTCATTTCGTTATACGTATTGTATTGTATCATACTGTTCGCCATTTCCCGCTTTAGTGAGGTAGCGTTAAGAACAGAGGACTGGGTCTTTGAGGAAATATCCTCACTTGGCCCCCATCTCTGTTCCTCTTTTGGAAAATTTAAAAAACCAGAGGGGAGGATTTCCAGCCCCCCTCGTTATACGTATATATATATATATATATATATATATATATATATATATATATATATATATATATATATATATATATATATATGTCCCTGGGGATAGGGGAGAAAGAATACTTCCCACGTATTCCCTGCGTGTCGTAGAAGGCGACTAAAAGGGGAGGGAGCGGGGGGCTGGAAATCCTCCCCTCTCGTTTTTTTTTTTTAATTTTCCAAAAGAAGGAACAGAGAAGGGGGCCAGGTGAGGATATTCCCTAAAAGGCCCAGTCCTCTGTTCTTAACGCTACCTCGCTAACGCGGGAAATGGCGAATAGTTTAATATATATATATATATACAGTCTAGGTTCGATACACCGTACTTCGGATAACCGGTCAACAGTGAACCAGTTATCCGGAGTTCCCGACCACCGTACTGTGAGCATGATATATAAGACCTAACCTAAGTATCATACCGGCCATTATACTGTAAGCATGATAATACGCCGTGGCATAAAAGTAATTAATCTCGACCAGGGCGAAGGAAGATAATGATATACTCGACGACTCAAAAATTGGGTAAATCACCCGCTAATTACCACCCTCCCCCCCTCCTGAACCTCTACCAAAAGTGGGATTGCTAATTGCCAAGACCTAATGATGAGGCAGAGTGCAAATTGTGGTAAGGAGTTCACCACCACACGGGTGGGTCGTCCCGAGCACGACGTATTGAATACGACGGTACGACCAGTAAAACACGACAACACGACCCTTGGGTATGTAATGGCTAGGCATTCAACCTGGCCCCCTTTGACAATAAGGCTGTAACTCCTCCTTACTGCTGTACAAAGGACGACCAATTCTACACAGTGGGGGGGGGGGGGTTGTTCGACGACATAATAAAGCAACCAACCACATCAGAACTTGTAAACAACTGATGATATGGGACTATAGACACGACCCTTAATCACAGGTCAGGTCACAGACAAAGACCATTTTACCCAAAGGTCGCACCCGTCGTGCTCAAGGGTCGTACCGTCATGATCAAGGGTCGTACCGTCGTGTTCAAGGGTCGTACCGTCATGATCAAGGGTCGTACCGTCGTGCTCAAGGGTCGTACCGTCATGATCAAGGGTCGTACCGTCGTGTTCAAGGGTCGTACCGTCATGATCAAGGGTCGTACCGTCGTGTTCAAGGGTCGTACCGTCGGGCTCAAGGGTCGTACCGTCATGATCAAGGGTCGTACCGTCGTGTTCAAGGGTCGCACCGTCGGGTTCAAGGGTCGTACCGTCGTGATCAAGGGTCGTACCGTCGTGCTCAAGGGTTGTACCGTCGGGTTCAAGGGTCGTATCGTCGTGATCAAGGGTCGCACCGTCGTGATCAAGGGTCGCACCGTCGTGCTCAAGGGTAGTACCGTCATACTCAAGGGTCGTACCGTCGTGCTCAAGGGTCGTACCGCGTCGTGCTCAAGGTCGCACCGTCGTGCTCAAGGGTCGTACCGTCGTGCTCAAGGTCGTACCGTCGTGCTCAAGGGTCGTACCGTCGTGCTTAAGGGTCGCACCGTTGTGCTCAGGGGTCGTAACGTCGTGCTCAAGGGTCGTAACGTCCTGCTCAAGGGTTGTACCGTCGTACTCAAGGGTCGCACCGTCGTGCTCAAGGACCGTACCGTCGTGCTCAAGGGGCGTACCGTCCTGCTCAAGGGTCGTACCGTCCTGCTCAAGGGGCGTACCGTCCTGCTCAAGGGGCGTACCGTCCTGCTCAAGGGTCGTAACGTCGTGCTCAAGGGTGGTACCGTCGTGCTCAAGGGACCGTACCGTCGTGCTCAAGGGTCGCACCGTCGTGCTCAAGGGTCGCACCGTCCTGCTCAAGGGGCGTAACGTCGTGCTCAAGGGTCGTAACGTCGTGCTCAAGGGTCGTACCGTCGTGCTCAAGGGGCGTAACGTCCTGCTCAAGGGGCGTAACGTCGTGCTCAAGGGTCGTAACGTCGTGCTCAAGGGTGGTACCGTCGTGCTCAAGGGTCGTACCGCGTCGTGCTCAAACAATTTTCATCTTCAATAACACATCCCAAGTCCCTTGGCTTCCACAAGAGCAATACAACTCAATTTCATCAAAGAATTTCAAATTTGACGGTACGTCGACGGATAATAAGGGCGGGGGGGGGGTGAAGGGGGATTAAAGAGAGAGAGAGAGAGAGAGAGAGAGAGAGGGGAAGGAAAGAGGGTAAGGATGGGTGTGCAAGGTAATAACGCCCTTCCCGCCACCTTGAATAAGATCCACTTTTATAACGGATCCAACGACCGCGAAATAGCACTACCCGCTCACACACACACACACGCACACACACACACACGCACGAACACACACACACACACACACACACACACACGTATCGCGGCTTTTGTTTCCAAGCCCTTGTTTAAACTAGAGACCTACACTCCTTTACTGGAAATAAAAAAAAAAAAAAGGGCAGCAGCTGGTTTTCTTCGGGGGCGCCGGCTTTATCTCTCCTAAAAGACAGGTCGAGGGAGCTTAATTTTCTCGAAGGCCAGACTACTATATAACGTCCATTCCCAGGCCAAGTTAAGGTCTAGCCTAGCCTTACCTTACGAGGCTGGGTGGCCATATATACTCCCCCCCTAGACTTACGCTATTTACGATCTACTTAATAATATAAGCTTTACCTTGGGTTTTTAATTTGTCTTTTCACAAGAAAATAATTACCTTAAGTTGACTATTCACCACAAGCCAGTAATTATATTTCTCGTGTTTTTTTTTTTTAAAAATACGCGAAGAGAGATTTCAAAAGCATAAATTTGTCCCTTTTTTGATGTAGTGTCAACATTGTTCCAGTAATGTCTTCATATTCCAAAGAAAACGTACAGTCTTTCATTCGACGAGAAAATAAAGACAATGTAGGATTGTCTTCATGAGAAAGACTAAGGATATATATATATATATATATATATATATATATATATATATATATATATATATATATATACGCTACCATTACCAAAAGGAATATATAAATCATATTCAAATGACACGAGCCTACACTTGTATAAACACACGTACATACATAACTTTAAAACTGAACTCAACGTATTAATACACCAAGCAAGAAAACATATTCTTTAAACACATAAAAGTAT
Source organism: Panulirus ornatus (assembly GCF_036320965.1). NCBI lineage: Eukaryota > Metazoa > Arthropoda > Malacostraca > Decapoda > Palinuridae > Panulirus > Panulirus ornatus. The sequence goes on along the minus strand of NC_092246.1, from coordinate 19,952,899 downwards.
ATTGTATAATCTAATGATTGTTGGCTGCTAATTGGTCATTAGACCAGATATCGTAAGCATACTATAAAATACACATAATTACCGTTCTTTTGCTTAAGTTTAATGATAATATTACGAAAATGCTAAACTCTACAACTGATTTCTAAAGATAAACTAATTAATTCCATTTTCAACAATTCCTACAAACTAAAAAAATCGCTTATGAAAAAATTTTTCTTCCGAAAATATTACTTTTCAGGTTTTTCACCGGAGAAAAAAAATATTTCTGTAGTAATTACATGAAATGGGAAAAGAATGCCAGTTTAAATGTCCACCTTCCTGTCCAGCGAAAATAACGTTGAAGTTATTAGTCATCAACGCCTCCAGGAAAAACGCCTACAGCGTCGTGCGAACGAGAAATGGCGGTAAATGTGTAGGCGAGTGGCTGACCCGTGCTGCCCCTGGCGGCGCCTCTTGGTACTACCATTGTTTATATGCCGAGCTGGTGGCCACGCAAACTGATTAATCATTCTCTCTCTCTCTCTCTCTCTCTCTCTCTCTCTCTAAACGAACCCCATACGATAATCCCAAGCATTTTTTAAGATAATACAAGACTGTAATCTAAAAACCTCCTGGCTACTTTATACAATCGTAGCCAGCAAAAAGGAGGAGGAATTATAAGTTTTCCTCCCCGTCTCTCTCTCTCTCTCTCTCTCTCTCTCTCTCTCTACACTAGCGATGTAGGGATTTTTTTTTTCTCCCCTTCCTGTGCGTGTGTCTAGGGGTCAGGGAGGGGGCCCCTCCGGGCGCCGTCTACCTCCTGACGTATGTAGATTGGACTGAGCTCCAGGACGTTATTACAGAGTGCGTTGGGCGTGTTGGACGATCGTAGACCAGAGTCATGTGGGTGGAGGTTTTTTTTTTTTTGGAGGTTAGTCCTAATATGCTCACTGAGGGGCACCATGTGTCGTAACGCTGCCAGTTGTTTCATTATCTTTAATAGGGTTGTTGATGTAGAAGAAATAGGTAAGGGAAAAAGGCAGTTTGGAATGGAAATGAAAATTGAAGTGTGCACGTGATAAGAGCTAATTAGAGCGATGTGGTATACAGGGGACGACGTACAGTCAATGGACTGAACAGGGTATATGAACCAATAGGAAAAGACCGCGAAAAGGTCTGTTAGGCCTGGTTGTGGAGAGGGAGCTGTAGTTTCGGTGCATTAAACCTAACTAGAGAATGAATGTAAGAGGATAAAGTCTGCATTCATCTGTTTCTGGCGTTACCTCGCAAACGGAGAATATATATATATATATATATATATATATATATATATATATATATATATATATATATATATATATATATATATGGCAAGGTTATTGTGGTGTGTGATATAAATAGCTACACATAATCCTCACTGACACAGGAAATTGAATTCTTTTCCCCCGGGTGTCGAATGGGGTTCAGAGATGCCGAACTCAGGGTCATTTTACGTGAGGAAGACAGTAAGGTGGAGACTGATGGGAGGGTGGGGGAAAATGACGTGGTGACGTACGTGATCGTGTCATTTCACCACTGGGTTGTAGGGAGACCTTAATGACCCCGAACGGTTAACTGAGTAATTGGGTGGTTTGAAGTAAATGCCACACGGATGGTCACTGGCTCTATGACCTGAAGGAGATAATTAGCGTGACTGATGGTGATAATGAGCTCTTCTGTGACTCCAACAATGAGGTGATATATTGGTGATAATGACGTTATTACACGAGGGACTTAATTAGCGATGTGATGGAGGAGGTACGAGTTCAGGTCTTAATAGCACCGTTGAGGGGGACGTGGCCCACTGCTAGTGTGAGGTCGTCCTCCCTAGGGGGGTTACACACACACACACACACACTATCGCTGGGTGGTAATTGTGTTTCTATGTCACCCGTCTCTCCCAGTGTGTGCTCTCTCTCTCTCTCTCTCTCTCTCTCTCTCTCTCTCTCTCTCTCTCTCGTCAGTGAGGCTCCCATACTTCTCTGTCGTCCGTGGGGGGGGGGGGGGGGTAGTTCTGTCATCCTTCGTCGTCCTTGAGGGGGGGGGGGCGGAGAGAGGGAGGGGGGCAATTCTGTCGTTCCCTGTCGTCCGTGGGGGGGAGACATATAGCCCCCCCACCTACTACCTCGTCACCTCCACCCCCCCCTCCTCTCGTCTCCCCCCCCACCTCACCAACACCATTTCCCAACCCCCCCACCCCGTCCCCATCGTTCATAACTACCAGTCTGTCGCCTCAAACCACTTAGTCTCCTTACCCCGGCATCGCCTCACGTTGTCAAGTCTATCCCTCCCTTATCCACCTCAGTGTCCGAGTGTCTGCCTCGCACACAGCACCGGCGTTATCTCTAACCTTCAGGCACGTCCGTCCGTCCGTCCGTTAGCGTCCTTAAAGACGCACTGACACAGAACCAATTCCTTTCCTTTTCCATGTCCACCCTTATCCTCCTGACACTTCTACCTCTTCCCTTATCTACTCTTCCATTCTTCCCCTACCTTCTTCCTCCTCATCTTCACCTGTAAGTCTTCCTTCTTACTGCCACACTCCCTGGCCTCGTCCGCTCGCTCGCTCGCCAGCCCTACAAGCACAGGGAACTGCTCTTCAAAATCCTCGCATTCAAGACGGTCGCCCAACACCACTTTGGAGGAGGAGGAGGAGGAGAAGAAGAAGAGGAGGAAGAAGAAGAAGAGAGGAGGAAGAAGAAGAAGAGGATGAGGAGGAGGAAGAGGAGGAGGAGGAGGAAGAATAGAAGGAGGAGGAAGAGGAAGAGAAGGAAAAAGAGGAGGAGGAAGAAGAAGAAGAGGAGGAAGAAGAGGAGGAGGAGGAGGAAGAAGAAGAGGAGGAGTTGCTGCTGCTTGACAACCTCATTTCAGGAGGTGTATGTGTGTGTGTGTGTGTGTGTGTGTGTGTGTCTTACCTCCCGCCCGTACCTCAGGCCAATAAAGGATGGCTTTGGAGGGATTTAATCCCGAGCGTCATCTCATCCGGGATTTCCAAATCCTCTTGAATGACCAGGGATTTACAGGATGAAATTTACAGGATGGGATTTACATGGCTGAGATTTACAGGCTGGGATTTACAATCTGGGATTTACAGGTTGGGATTTACAATCTGGGATTTATAGGATGGGATTTACAATCTGGGATTTACAGGCTGGGATTTACAATCTGGGATTTATAGGATGGGATTTACAATCTGGGATTTACAGGCTGGGATTTACAATCTGGGATTTATAGGATGGGATTTACAATCTGGGATTTATAGGATGGGATTTACAATCTGGGATTTACAGGCTGGGATTTACAATCTGGGATTTACAGGTTGGGATTTACAATCTGGGATTTATAGGATGGGATTTACAATCTGGGATTTATAGGATGGGATTTACAATCTGGGATTTACAGGTTGGGATTTACAATCTGGGATTTATAGGATGGGATTTACAATCTGAGATTTACAGGCTGGGATTTACAATCTGGGATTTACAGGTTGGGATTTACAATCTGGGATTTATAGGATGGGATTTACAATCTGGGATTTATAGGATGGGATTTACAATCTGGGATTTACAGGCTGGGATTTACAATCTGGGATTTATAGGATGGGATTTACAATCTGGGATTTACAGGCTGGGATTTACAATCTGGGATTTACAGGTTGGGATTTACAATCTGGGATTTATAGGATGGGATTTACAATCTGGGATTTATAGGATGGGATTTACAATCTGGGATTTATAGGATGGGATTTACAATCTGGGATTTACAGGTTGGGATTTACAATCTGGGATTTATAGGATGGGATTTACAATCTGGGATTTATAGGATGGGATTTACAATCTGGGATTTACAGGCT
>NC_092246.1:19914028-19944028 GCF_036320965.1 Panulirus ornatus | reverse complement strand
TTAACCTGGGAAGCACACGGGAATACCGGGAAAGCGAGAGGAAAGCGACAGCGATGGGAAGGTGCGTGTCAACGGTGCGACGTAGCGCGTCGGCAGCGGCGGCGTCGGGAGGGTAACGTCCTTCCTGGCCGACGGCTCAGCCCACACTGACGCCTCGACCTCCCTCCCTCTGGTGTACACTCAGCCAGCCAGCTAGCCACTCAAGCCAGACGATGATACTCCACTCAGACATATGAGCATCATCACCAAGTCTCCTCCAATCAGCTACAAATACTAACAGTTAACCACTCGTTCACTGACTCATCTCGCCAGCCAAGCTGTTACCCAGTTGCCTAGTTAACATCTACCCAGTTCACGTGCAGTTACTCAAGCCACACAGTTACCCACCTCCTTAACCATGTCATTTTACCCAACTGCCTATCCATAGGATAGTAAACTATCCACGCACTGCACGCAGTGACCTTGTTTCTCGCATGGTGGTTAGTGTTACTGGCCGTTGTGCATACACGGGCCGCTTGGGATCAAACCCGCATAGGTTCGAATCCTGGTTGCGGCAGGTGGTCCACAGTCCACCCAGCTGTTCATCTTCCCCTAGAGACCGGTCGATAAAAATGGGTGCCTACGTAAGGTAGGCCAGGGTGTGTGTGTGTGTGTGTGTGTGTGTTTACATACATTGGAGTCAAATACAGGACAACAGGAGTGAAACTCTGTCGCTGTAGCACACAAATAGTAATCACACTTCACTTCCGCCTCACGTCAACAGATGGCAGGACCATCCGGGGGTCTGGCTTGAGGCCTTCCACACACCCCCCCGTTTTCCACTCCAGACTTGAACAAATAAATCCTAATTTTACATCAATATGACACTCATCTCCCCTGGACGACCATTCCTAAATACAATTCGACATCAGCCACACTTTTGGGGGTGACACAACTATATTCACAATCTTCCGTGTGGGAGAGAGAAAAAAAAATATTTTGATTTGATAAACGCAGCTCCCTGTTATGCAGTGTGTTGGGAAAGGATTTCCAAACTTTACATTATTTTTTTACGGAATAAAATGACATTAGACGTTAATATTTTGTACAACACGGTTATAGCCATGTATGATATGTGTATAGATATCACAAAAACAATGTTTCCAATTGCTTAACCTAAGCATAGAGAGAGAGAGAGAGAGAGAGAGAGAGAGAGAGAGAGAGAGAGAGAGAGAGAATCAATAAGGTCCCACTGTCCTGTGACATGGCATAATACATACAACTATTTGTATCTGGTCTCTTCTTGCCCTCAGCAATCATAACGACATAACAGCAGCTTCTGGTTCTGTTATCAACAGGTCCCGCCACCACCAAAACTGCTTTCCAATACCCGGTTATGACCCCACAATTAATACCAGGTCCCTCTTTCGTAAAGAAAAAAAAATATATATATATCGAATAATCTTTATCGCTATAAAGACTTAAATGGTAGTTACCAATGAGATCAAAACACTGGCGTCTTAAGATATATATGGATTATTAATTTCTTCAAAGTGCCATTAATAATAATAAATAATAATGAATAGATTGCCATACAGATTACGAGTGTATGGAATCAAGGATATCCTAGTAATACGAAACTACGTTCAAATTCTCTAGTAACATTAAGTAAATATGATCCTAGCACAATTTACTATCAGTTTCTGTGGCGTTTGTTATCGTTCAATTATCTGTGTAATTACTCGTAATGAACAGAATGACTCAGACGATGGTACATTAAACGATTTTGTAGCCTGCATTCTTACAAAACAATGCTCAAAAAAATAATGTTTCATTACGACAAAGTTATCACAAAACGTCGCTCATCCAGACATTAAAAGCAATTTTCTTTATGGATCATTATTAACTAAGGTTCTTATGCACGGTTAGTAGCGCCCTTGAGAGCTACGTGATGGCCCTTGACCTATTCTTAACGAAACAAACAAGGGTCGTACACTGTGGTGCTCAGGGGGAATGAGCGACTCGTCTGAAAGGAGAAACTGGCAAACAAATTTGTATCTAACTTTTATTATATTCCATGTTGTTAATGCGTGAAGTTGCAATCCAGGGATTTTTATGTAATCATATTCGCGCTCTCGTATGTATGTGTATGTATTTCAGTGCTCAATGGCGTACTTTATGTATGGACAAAAATCGTATTCAAATTACGTTTACATAAACGATCGCCTCATCCAAATAACAGAAAACAATTACGTTCATGCATTTCCGGAAGACACGATCATACATAATACTTATCCAATTTTTTCTTATGCCTGGACAAGACATTGTTTGCAGAAGTATACATAAATAGTGAAAGTGGGCTTTCAACGAATTAATGGCATTTATCAATGATAATCTTAAACATTTACTCCACTTCTGGAGAAAACGGAGGGCAATTATATCGTTATTCCGCTCGTGTAGACGGTACATTTCTGGGTAGCCTCATATACGTATTTATTCTTAAAAGATAAAACCTTTACAATGGTATTTCGATCTATAAGTCTTTCTTATATAACTCTGTAAATACAGAGAAGCCATTGCTCTTTATTAGCGTAGGTTACCAAGCTTCACGGCCGAATTACATTATCCAGTAGCTCTGAGCACTCCCGGACAGCAATATCCGGAAGCACTGTCCATATCCGAACTTCGATATCCGGTTGAACTGCCGGTTACAGAAATACCCGAGGTGTGTATGAACGAAGGCGAGGAGGAATGTTCTGGGTGATCAAAACTCGCCCTATCATGCTGTGATGTTTTTGTTTTTTTTTCCAAAAGAGGGAACAGAGAAGGGGCCCAGGTGAGGATATTCCCTCAAGGGCCCAGTCCTCTGTTCTCAACGCTACCTCGCTAATGCGGGAAATGGCGAATAGTATGAAAGAAAGAAATATATATATATATATATATATATATATATATATATATATATATATATATATATATATATATATATATATTTTGCTTTATCGCTGTCTCCCGCGTTTGCGAGGTAGCGCAAGGAAACAGACGAAAGAAATGGCCCAACCCACCCCCATACACATGTATATACATACACGTATATATATATATATATATATATATATATATATATATATATATATATATATATACATTTCCATGGCTGCATTCGCTCTCGACTTTAACGTCAAGCATCTAAAATAGAATTTGTCAAACTCTTACCTTCATCTTACGCGTTCACTTGCTGTATACATAAGAGATAAGACAAGATGGGCCGAAATACACCGCTGGGAGCAGCTGAGGAAGGTAAATACTGGAATATTTTTTGGGTTCTTGGCGAGCGTCCACAATGATGGCGTCACGTGACCTGCATGCATCCTAGTGGGTACAATGCAGAGGTTTACTTTACTCAATGATTCGTTTCCTCTCGCACACCAGTAATACGCCTTGCAATATATATATACATATATATATATATATATATATATATATATATATATATATATATATGTACTTGATTGCAGTCTCTCGCGTTAGCGAGGTCAGGCTAGGAACATACAAAAATAACGCTGCAGTTCCTCACATCGATGTTCTAGCAGTCATGTGTAATGCATCGAAACCACTGCTCCCTATCCCCACACACACACAACCAGGCCCCACAGACCTTTACAAGGTCTCCCCTGGGGTACATACGTCTTACTTCGTTGTCATTTTGTAAGTTTCTTAAGTTTTTTTTCGGGGAAGTTGGTAAGGTGGGGGGGAATGGGTCCCCCCAAACTGGCTCAAGATCGTGGTCTGAAAGATGAAGGAAGTGTTGGAGGAGGGAAGGTCAAGGAATTTGATAAGGGGAGGTCAAGGAACACCAGAATGTTAGAGGAAGTCGTAGTGGACTAGGACGTTAGCAAGGACTCGTGGAGGATCCATAATGTTAATTGGGGTTGTGGAAGACCCAGAATGTTGATAGGGGAGTCGTCTTATATGTTGGGTGATATGTAGGATGAAGAAGGGGGTCCTGTAGGATGATGAAGCATCAGGGAGGATGTGGAAGCCTCCTAAAGGATATTGATGGGCAATGGAAGGATTCTGTTGAGGGGTTGCTTTGTGGTCGAAATCATTAACATGGTCAACAAGGATAGTCAGGGATCAGTTCAACGTTGAAGTTTCTGTTGCAGACAACCTTCGATCACCGAACAGGTCAAGACGAGACACACACACTTTGAAAACAAACTTTATTTCCAGTCACAATACAAGTGTTGATTAAAAACCTACCAATAACCAAAGTTATACATTCTGTAGTACAAAAATACCCAGCAACTAAAATCTCCATGGTATTTCACTTGTCTAACACAATCATTCATTTCTCATTTTCATTCGGTGGATCAGGTACATACATCCTCAAAGCTCATACACACATTATATACTTCATTATAACTTCATTATATACTTCATTATATCTCTCAAGTGAAATACCAGTAGTATTAAAAGCATTTAGCATCATTTACCCTCAAAAAGAAATCGTCTTAAAATTTCAATAGACACGAGTATTATTTCAATCAATAAAACACATTCAAGCTTGCTTGAATAATATATAAAACTAAGTTTTGCTTCATACAAGAGTCAGCTAAATGTGCCAGAGGTTTTGATATTCCAGGATTCAAAAAAAAAAAAAAGAAAAGGAAAAAAACTGACAACACAACACTCTTCCATTAATGAGTAAGCCAATCCAATATTAAAATATAACTTATGCCCAACCTGCTCCTCACACACCTACCACAATGATCCAGTTCTTTCAAACATGACAGTGGCAGCCAGCCTCTCGCATCACACGTTGAGGGAGCCATCGGTGTACTGGTCTGGAGACTGAGTCTCTATCGCCTGTGGGTACTGGGATGGTTTCCCGGAAGAGGCGCTGATGTAGCCGCTCCCACCTTGTCTCTTCCAGCGTCGGCCCACGACCCAGGCCGCAGTCACTGCCGCTACCAGGGCGATGATTCCAATTGTCACGAAGGTCGGGGTCATCCAGTCCTTGGAGGTGGCTGCTGAGGCGGGAGGGGGAGAGAGATATGACCCAGATCAGAAAGGTACACTGGCTACCAACTGCGACTAACATGACACAGAAATACTCCCAGAAACACACACACACACTCTACGACACGATCATAAAAAGGGGTTTGTGCAATCAGTTTTCAAGCTCTGTTGAGCAGACAGTAACATACTATGAATGTTCTTCTTCCTACGTGATCGCCCTAGCCTGTGTTAGTAAGGGAATGCCAGGAAACAATGGAAGAAACTGCCTCATTCACCCCATCTACTCCTAAAGCCACTGTGCACAATGCATCAAAATCAGAGGCCACCCCCGAACTATTCACGACATGACCCACACATCAATACAAACTCCCACTACAGTACTATACTCAGTGTACGTCCAGAAGCATAGGCCAACACATACTTCACAACACCGAGAGAAAAGCTAGGTTTGTGAACACTTAAAGAAAATGGATCATATCAGATCCATTTTTGAGACCCTTCCCACTTGAGAACCTGTAGTTTTAAAGGTGTACTGCAACCCTGTCAACCCTCTACACATGCTGGTAGAACTAGCGACCCGTTCCTCAACACAAGCTCATGAAATGATCCAGAGAAGAAACGTTACAAGGAAGAACCTAACCTTGACAGAGCTGCGTGGAAACAAATTGACCTGAAATTCCCATCAGATGGACCTACAACAATCTGCAAGATAAAACCATTTCATCAGACCCATTCTTCAGTCTGAGACGACAATGCATACTTCAAGCGCTTTTCACGGCAATATATTTTTTCCTCAAGACATTCATGTATCCAGTCACCAGAGGAGATAAGAAACAGACGAGGTCAACCTGGCTGTCAACACAACTTGGTAAATCTTACGCCATAATCTGTTGCTCAAAGACCTTATGCTAGTTATGTTCCCCCACTATCCCTCTCCTCTCTCCCTCATCCCTCTCTTGGATTCCCACTTCTCCCTCTCTCTCTCTCCTCCTTTCAACCCTTCACCCCTCCCTCCCTCTCCTACAATCCTTCCACCTTCCTTCAATCATGTTACCTTCCTCTCTCTCTCTCTCTCTCTCTCTCTCTCTCTCTCTCTCTCTCTCTCTCTCTCTCTCGAAGGCTTCCCTCCTTCCTTCTCTTCTCCTCCTCCTCCTTTCCCCTTCCCGAAAATAGGAGTATAAACAGGGGAGTTGAGAGGTTGTGGGAGGATTACGACAATGGTTGGGGTGGAATGATCACTCTGGGATGGGATGGATCACACAATGCTTCCAGAACGAAGAAAAAAAAAATGGTTTTGCTTTGTATACAAATGGAACAGGCAAGCAAGCACAGATGGACTGCTGGCATTCCATCACATTCTATCCACAAAGATACGATCTCGCCTCGTCACACACACAACAGTTTGCAACACTTAACTCGCACAACTCATTATTCGCAACACTAGATCACCCTGCGGTGAGCGCTATGCACTACCCCTGCCTTTTGGCAAACTGGTAGGAGCAGTAGATAGATGTAGCCGGTAGGAACATTTAGGCAGGAGCAATAGGTGGAAATACTGGGTAGAGGGAGTAAGAATACTAAATTGGGGCATTAGGTAGAAGTAATGGGTAAGAACATTAGGTAGGAACATCTGGTAGACACAATTAGGTACACGTAGCCACTAGGAACATCTGGTAGACACAATTAGGTACACGTAGCCACTAGGAACATCTGGTAGACACAATTAGGTACACGTAGCCACTAGGAACATCTGGTAGACACAGTTAGGTACACGTAGCCACTAGGAACATCTGGTAGACACAATTAGGTACACGTAGCCACTAGGAACATCTGGTAGACACAATTAGGTACAAGTAGCCACTAGGAACATCTGGTAGACACAATTAGGTACACGTAGCCACTAGGAACATCTGGTAGACACAGTTAGGTACACGTAGCCACTAGGAACATCTGGTAGACACAATTAGATACACGTAGCCACTAGGAACAAAAGGTAGAAACTTCGGGGAACTCTGCGCTAGATTTGCGCTCTACCAGAGGCCTGTTAAGGGTGAGGCACTACAGGCTAAGAAGAGGCACTGGAGTTCCACCAGATATGGAGACACTTCCCCCCCCGTAGCCACCATCCTCTTGAGGTAAAGGGCATCCTCTTCTCCTTTCCTTCGTTTCAATTCATCTTCCCTCCCCCTTCCTTTCCGCCCCCATCCTTCTCTCCCAATCTCCTAACCCCCCTTTCCCACCTCTTCCCCCTGCCCCCTTTCCTAATCACCACCACAACCCCTTACCATCGTCAGCCTCACCATCCAGCGACCCGTGACCGGCAGCATCAGCACCATCTTCTTCTTCCTCGGCACTGGGTGTGGTGGTGGAGTCGTCGCACGACGTAGGGTGGCCCTCCATGTCGACGAACTCGATCTCGCAGGTGCACGGCGTCACGCGGCAGATGACATCCTCCTGGTCTACGCAGGTGGTGTTCATGCAGGCAGACTCGGACACAAGGCACACGTGGGTGGGGTCTTCTGGGCACGGCACCACATCTGACGAGAGGAAGGTGGTAATTACTCACATATCACAGCGGAGGCAGGAGGTCCTACGGAAATCTGAAGGAACCACGTAGCTACTCCATCGTCTGAAGGAACCACGTAGCTACTCCATCGTCTGAAGGAACCACGTAGCTACTCTAACGTCTGAAGGAACCACGTGGTTACTCCAACGTCTGAAGGAACCACGTAGCTACTCCATCGTCTGAAGGAACCACGTAGCCACTCCATCGTCTGAAGGAACCACGTAGCCACTCCATCGTCTGAAGGAAGCAAGGATTTACCTCTTCGTGTGAGGGAGGCAAGGATCTACTTCATTAACACACAAAATCATGGGGTTACCTTGTTGTCGAAGAAAAGCACAACACGTCTTCACGGTATAAGACAAAAAGGGGCTATATTGTCATATGGTGAGAATGAAGGACTGTCACATATGAGGTACATGGATCCTTTCTAATTATCCGAGAGAAGGAGCAGGGGGTACTCCACATTGATGGGAACATGCCTTTGATTTTCAAAAGAGATAGGAAGTATGTTTGAGGAAAGGAACCTGGATGTTTTGGTTCTGAGTGAAACGAAGCTCAAGGGTAAAGGGGAAGAGTGGTTTGGAGTAAAGTCAGGGGTTAGTGAGAGGACAAGAGCAAGGGAAGGAGTAGCACTACTCCTGAAACAGGAGTGGTGGGAGTATGTGATACAGTGTAAGAAAGTAAATTCTAGATTGATACGGGTAAAACTGAAAGTTGATGAAGAGAGATGGGTGATTATTGGTGCATATGCACCTGGGCATGAGAAGAAAGATCATGAGAGGCAAGTGTTTTGAGAGCAGCTGAATGAGTGTGTTAGTGGTTTTTTTGCACAAGACAGGATTATAGTGATGGGTGATTTGAATGCAAAGGTGAGTAATGTGGCAGTTGAGGGAATAATTGGTATACATGGGGTGTTCAGTGTTGTAAATGGAAATGGTGAAGAGCTTGTAGATTTATGTGCTGAAAAAGGACTGGCGATTGGGAATACCTAGTTTAAAAAGCGAGATATACATAAGTATACGTATGTAAGTAGGAGAGATGGCCAGAGAGCGTTATTGGATTAAGCGTTAATTGATAGGCGCGTGAATGAGAGACTTTTGGATGTTAATGTGCTGAGAGGTGCAACTGGAGGGATATCTGATCATTACCTTGTGGAGGCGAAGGTGAAGATTTGTAGGGGTTTTCAGAAAAAAAGAGAATGCTTGGGTGAAGAGAGTGGTGAGAGTAAGTGAGCTTGAGAAGGAGACTTGTGTGAGGAAGTACCAGGAGAGACTGAGTACAGAATGGAAAAAGGTGAGAACAAAGGAGGTAAGGGGAGTGGGGGAGGAATGGGATATATTGAGGGAAGCAGTGATGGCTTGCGCAAAAGATGCTTGTGGCATGAGAAGCGTGGGAGGTGGGTTGATTAGAAAGGGTAGTGAGTGGTGGGATGAAGAAGTAAGATTATCAGTGAAAGAGAAGAGAGAAGCATTTGGACGATTTTTGCAGGGAAAAAATGCAAATGACTGGGAGATGTATAAAAGAAAGAGGCAGGAGGTCAAGAGAAAGGTGCAAGAGGTGAAAAAGAGGGCAAATGAGAGTTGGGGTGAGAGAGTATCATTAAATTTTAGGGAGAATAAAAAGATGTTTTGGAAGGAGGTAAATAAAGTGCGTAAGACAAGGGAGCAAATGGGAACTTCAGTGAAGGGCGCAAATGGGGAGGTGATAACAAGTAGTGGTGATGTGAGAAGGAGATGGAGTGAGTATTTTGAAGGTTTGTTGAATGTGTTTGATGATAGAGTGGCAGATATAGGGTGTTTTGGTCGAGGTGGTGTGCAGAGTGAGAGGGTTAGGGAAAATGATTTGGTAAACAGAGAAGAGGTAGCAAAAGCTTTGCGGAAGATGAAAGCCGGCAAGGCAGCAGGTTTGGATGGTATTGCAGTGGAATTTATTAAAAAAGGGGGTGACTGTATAGTTGACTGGTTGGTAAGGTTATTTGATGTATGTATGATTCATGGTGAGGTGCCTGAGGATTGGCGGAATGTTTGCATAGCGCCATTGTACAAAGGCAAAGGGGATAAGAGTGAGTGCTCAAATTACAGAGGTATAAGTTTGTTGAGTATTCCTGGTAAATTATATGGGAGGGTATTGACTGAGAGGGTGAAGGCATGTACAGAGCATCAGATTGGGGAAGAGCAGTGTGGTTTCAGAAGTGATAGAGGATGTGTGGATCAGGTGTATGCTTTGAAGAATGTATGAGAAATACTTGTATGTAGCATTTATGGATCTGGAGAAGGCATATGATAGAGTTGATAGAGATGCTCTGTGGAAGGTATTAAGAATATATGGTGTGGGAGGCAAGTTGTTAGAAGCAGTGAAAAGTTTTTATAGAGGACGTAAGGCATGTGTACGTGTAGAAAGCGAGGAAAGTGATTGGTTCTCAGTGAATGTAGGTTTGCGGCAGGGGTGTGTGATGTCTCCATGGTTGTTTAATTTGTTTATGGATGGGGTTGTTAGGGAGGTGAATGCAAGAGTTTTGGAAAGAGGGGCAAGTATGCAGTCTGTTGTGGATGAGAGAGCTTGGGAAGCGAGTCAGTTGTTGTTCGCTGATGATACAGCGCTGGTGGCTGATTAATGTGAGAAACTGCAGAAGCTGGTGACTGAGTTTGGTAAAGTGTGTGAAATAAGAAAGTTAAGAGTAAATGTGAATAAGAGCAAGGCTATTAGGTACAGTAGGGTTGTGGGTCAAGTCAATTGGGAGGTAAGTTTGAATGGAGAAAAACTGGAGGAATTAAGTGTTTTCGATATCTGGGAGTGGATCTGGCAGCGGATGGAACAATGGAAGCAGAAGTGAATCATAGGGTGGGGGAGGGGGCGAAAATTCTGGGAGCCTTGAAGAATGTTTGGAAGTCGAGAACATTATCTCGGAAAGCAAAAATGGGTATGTTTGAAGGAATAGTGGTTCCAACAATGTTGTATGGTTGCGAGGCGTGGGCTATGGATAGAGTTGTGCGCAGGAGGATGGATGTGCTGGAAATGAGATGTTTGAGGACAATGTGTGGTGTAAGCTGGTCTGATCGAGTAAGTAATGTAAGGGTAAGAGAGATGTGTGGAAATAAAAAGAGTGTGGTTGAGAGAGCAGAAGAGGGTGTTTTGAAATGGTTTGGTCACATGGAGAGAATGAGTGAGGAAAGATGGACCAAGAGGATATATGTGTCAGAGGTGGAGGGAACGAGAAGTGGGAGACCAAACTGGAGGTGGAAAGATGGAGTGAAAAAGATTTTGAGTGATCGGGGCCTGAACATGCAGGAGGGTGAAAGACGTGCAAGGAATAGAGTGAATTGGAACGATGTGTTATACCAGGGTCGACGTGCTGTCAATGGATTGAACCAGGGCATGTGAAGCGTCTGAGGTAAACCATGGAAAGTTGTGTGGGGCCTGGATGTGGAAAGGGAGCTGTGGTTTCGGTGCATTATTACATGACAGCTAGAGACTGAATGTGAACGAATGGGGCCTTTTGTTGTCTTTTCCTAGCGCTACCTCGCACACGTGAGGGGGAGGGGTTGTTATTCCATGTGTGGCGAGGTGGTGATGGGAATAAATAAAGGCAGACTATGAATTATGTACATGTGTATATATGTACATGTCTGTGTGTATATATATGTGTATACATTGAGATGTATAGGTATGTATATTTGCGTGTGTGGACGTGTATGTATATACATGTGTATGTGGGTGGGTTGGGCCATTCTTTCGTCTGTTTCCTTGCGCTTCTTCGCTAACGCGGGAGACAGCGACAAAGTAAAATAAAAATAAATAATTCTTTTTTTCTTTTTCTACAAGAACAGGCAACATGCACCTGGGCACGCAGCTTCGCAGTGTTGCTTGGTAAGGAAGTTGTTATCGTTTCCAAAGCAGCCTCCATAAATAAACTCTTGGCAGGTGGCCGAAGAAACATCGTAGTACCAACTGGGTATGTATGCACGACACACCCCTGTGTCGCTCTCCTGCTCACACCGGGGAACTGTGGAAAGCAGGAGTCGTCAATAGTGTGGTGCCGGGAGACGGTGAGAGCTTATCGCCTGCACTGGAAAATGAGATGCAAGAAATAATGGTCCTGTAACGTGGTATGGGAAGCGTGTGTGTGTGTGTGTTGCAGTCGGAGTGACGTGCTGGAGGTCAAAATGAGGTGCCAGGTGGTTTGATCGACTAAGGAGAGAGAGAGAGAGAGAGAGAGAGAGAGAGAGAGAGAGAGAGAGAGAGAGAGAGAGAGAGAGAGAGAGAGAGAGAGAGAGAGAGAGAGAGAGAGCTCATAAAAACACTGTGGTTGAGGGACCAGAACATGTGCCGAAATTTGGACATGTTAGAATGAACGAGAAAAGGTCGACAAAGAGGAATTTATGCGTGTCAGAAGTAGAGGGAACATGGAGAACGTGGAGACCAAATTGGTTGATGGAGAGAAAAAGATATCGAGCGATCGGGGCCTGAACATGCAGAGGGTGAAAGGCGTGCATGGGATAGAGCGAATCGGAACAATGTGGTATACAGGGATCAACGTGCTGTCAATGGACTGAACCAGGGCATTTGAAACGTCTGGGGTAAATCATGTACAGGTATGCTGGGCCTGGATGTGGAGAGAAGAGGCGTGGTTTCGGGGCATTACACATGTCAGCTAGAGAACGTATGCAGAAGAGCGCTTTCTTCATCCACCGCCTATTCCTCCCTCATGAGTCATCCACAGCCCATTTCCTCCTGCATGAGGCACCTACTGTCTATTCGTACATGAGCCATGCACCGTCTATCCCTTTGCCACAGCCCACACCTCCTCCCTCATACATAGGACACAGCCCACCCCTCCTCCCTCATACGTAGGACATAACCCACCCCTCCTCCCTCATACGTAGGACATAACCCACCCCTCCTCCCTCATACGTAGGACATACCCCACCCCTCCTCCCTCATACGTAGGACATACCCCACCCCTCCTCCCTCATACGGAGGACATAACCCACCCCTCCTCCCTCATACGTAGGACACAGCCCACCCCTCCTCCCTCATACGTAGAGCACAGCCCACCCCTCCTCCCTCATACGTAGAGCACAGCCCACCCCTCCTCCCTCATACGTAGAGCACAGCCCACCCCTCCTCCCTCATACGTAGAACACAGCCCACCCCTCCTCCCTCATACGTAGGACACAGCCCACCCCTCCTCCCTCATACGTAGGACACAGCCCACCCCTCCTCCCTCATACGTAGGACACAGCCCACCCCTCCTCCCTCATACGTAGGACACAGCCCACCCCTCCTCCCTCATACGTAGGACACAGCCCACCCCTCCTCCCTCATACGTAGGACACAGCCCACCCCTCCTCCCTCATACGTAGGACATAACCCACCCCTCCTCCCTCATACGTAGGACACAGCCCACCCCTCCTCCCTCATCGTAGGACACAGCCCACCCCTCCTCCCTCATACGTAGGACACAGCCCACCCCTCCTCCCTCATACGTAAGACACAGCCCACCCCTCCTCCCTCATACGTAGGACAGCCCACCCCTCCTCCCTCATACGTAGAGCACAGCCCACCCCTCCTCCCTCATACGTAGAGCACAGCCCACCCCTCCTCCCTCATACGTAGAGCACAGCCCACCCCTCCTCCCTCATACGTAGAGCACAGCCCACCCCTCCTCCCTCATACGTAGAGCACAGCCCACCCCTTCTCCCTCATACGTAGAGCACAGCCCACCCCTCCTTCCTCATACGTAGGACACAGCCCACCCCTCCTTCCTCATACGTAGGACACAGCCCACCCCTCCTCCCTCATACGTAGGACACAGCCCACCCCTCCTCCCTCATACGTAGGACACAGCCCACCCCTCCTCCCTCATACGTAGGACACAGCCCACCCCTCCTCCCTCATACGTAGAGCACAGCCCACCCCTCCTCCCTCATACGTAGGACACAGCCCACCCCTCCTCCCTCATACGTAGGACACAGCCCACCCCTCCTCCTCATACGTAGGACACAGCCCACCCCTCCTCCCTCATACGTAGGACACAGCCCACCCCTCCTCCCTCATACGTAGGACACAGCCCACCCCTCCTCCCTCATACGTAGGACACAGCCCACCCCTCCTCCCTCATACGTAGGACACAGCCCACCCCTCCTCCCTCATACGTAGGACACAGCCCACCCCTCCTCCCTCATACGTAGAGCACAGCCCACCCCTCCTTCCATCATGTTTGCCACTTATATTCTTCCTGGTTGCCAGTCCTTTCCACTGTGTCCCCCTCTGCTAGCGTCCCCTCCCCTTCCTACAGCCTCCCTTCTCATGAGATCCCTGCTACCTACGTCCACCCTCGCCCCCCGTTAAAGGCCTCCAAATGCCCCCCCACCCCACTCCAATATGCTTCACAGTACCTCCAAAAGCTCCGTCGATTTTCTTGACTGGTTCGTCAACATCCGAACGATGGCGCGGCTCCTCGGTGCCCGGGTCGGTCAAGTCCTCTGTCAGCTCTTGGCCTCCGGCAGCTTCCGGGGCTGCTTCCTCCTCCTCCACACCTCCTCCTCCTGCTGCCTGCGTCTCCTCCTCCTCCACCTCATCGTCGACAGGGCCACCAACATCCTGATCGCCGACAATCATTCTCTCAGGGAGGTCCCCAGCCAAGCGTCCATCGTCCACCCCTTGGTCGTCATGGGCGTCCGTTATTTCAGCATCGTCCGGGACTTGAGGGAAGCTGGAGTCTTCCCCTTGAGAGAACGTCAGCTGCTGTAATTCGTCGTCCCCCTCCGTCGACGCCTGAACGACGCTGGTCGACACCGCCGCCACCAACACCTGCAAACATGGTAGATAATTCAGTCCTCAGTCATCCTCTTCAAAAAAAAAGATAAATAAATAAAAAATAAATAAATAAATAAAAAAAATAAATAAATAGATTAATTAAAAAATCCCCACTAAATATAAAAAATCAAATTAAAAATCCCCACTAAGTATAAAAAATGAAATTAAAAATCCCCACTAAATATATAAAACATTAAAAATCCCCACTAGATATAAAAAAAAATGAAATTAAAAATCCTCACTAAATATAAACAATTAAATTAAAAATCCCCACTAAATATGAAGAAATTAAATTAAAAATCCCACTAAATATGAAAAAAATTAAATTAAAAACCCCACTAATAAAAAATAAATAAAAAATCCCCACTAAATATAAAAAAAATTAAAAATCCCCACTAAATATAAAAATAAAAAAAATCCCAATAGATATAAAAAAAATTAAATAAAAAATCCCCACTAAATAAAAAAAATAATCGATCGAAAGAACACATTGATACCAGAAATTCTACCCGATGAATAATATGATGGTTTTGATCTTCAGAAGACATTCGAACTGAACTCCAAATCTCATCTAAGTCACAGTCATCTTCCCTAATGAACACCGCAGTGGTCGAAAATTACTGCAATGTATTTCATCAGATGTTTGCTTCAAAAATTAACTCGAAGGGAAAAAAGTAATAAATTTCATGTGAACAAGGAAAATATGGAGTAAACATTCTGCAATCTCCTTGACCCTCCAATCTTTCCAAATATTTACTTGTGATGCAATTAACAGAGGAAGGGGAAAAATAATGGTAATTGAATTTGCTGTTGGCCGCCATAAGATGCTAAAAAAAAAAAAATCTCTATGACTGCAGCAACTTTAATTCAATAGGGCAAGTAAACTGACAAAAAATAAATAAAAAACATGTAAAGAAATGACAACATTGGTGTACAGAAAATAAATAAAATGCAGACTTAAACCAATCGACCTTGTATATCTCCTAACACGGGGATCCGCTCACAAAACCTAACACACTTATTTCTCCCAGTGATCATATTCATATTCGACTCCGATACTCATATTTCTGGCAGTTGTCATCCCTGAAAACTTAATTAAAAAAAAATTGAACAATGGCAGGTGCTATTCCCCAGTAACCTCCCCCAAATTTCCACAAAGGAAAAAAAATTCTTTTCAAACATTAGAAAGGTCTCGAACTCGACTCTTGCAGACCAGCAAACTAAAAATGAATACTGTATGGGAAGTAATGACCAAGATCAACATTACTACACCGGACAGCGACATCCCAATTACTTTCCTTTCATAATTTAATAAAGTTGAAAAATATAAATGTATTTAGTCCCCGCTAAATTACTGTATGAAAACGTTACAGTCATTCGAAGAAAACGAGTTATCTTACATGGGAGACAAAAACATACAAATAAAAAAACTAGATGCCAAATTTTCAGCGATTATGGTCATTATGATCAACAATAAGTCATGAGAACAGGTTTATACTAATAATTAAGAAAAGGACATAAAGTATAAGTCATGGTGGGATCTCGCTAGAGGCGCTGAACCTGTTTCTTAGTTCCCAGCTGTGGTTACTGTCCACACCGGTAGTGGCTCTGGCTGGACCAGCCCTGTGGTCCTAGACTTGTAGTTCCCGTCCACACTGTTCATGGCTCTTCTCCAGTGTTGTATTGACCAAGCTTGTATATATGCCAAATATATCAACCCTCCCGTCATGTAGTCTACTGTTTATACAATAGTTCAAGGATCATCGTAATCCACCGTGAGCTCTTCGACCGCCACGACCCACCGCAGCAGCAAGGTGGCTGGTTTACCCACCACGACCCACAGTAGGTAGCTGGTTCACCCACCACGACCCACCACTACCCATGGCAGCGCCGAATATTCTCGCCGACCCCATTCATCATGAAAGGCGAAAGCAATGTCGTATATAAACCTTGAACATTCTCAGTGCCATCAAGTAATATAACCGGGCCCAGGCGTTAGACCTGCTTTAATAAACTGGATATAAAATGAGAATGAAGAGAAAAGTAGCATGGGGGGCAATGGTTAATTCATTCATGTGAAAGACGCATCTTCGTCAACGTCACAAAATGCAATCCTGAGAACTGAATGACATGAATTGGACGATCATGGACATCCACACACTAACACTAAACCAAAAACTTCTTAACATATATCTAACTTCTCCTCCAGATGTTTTGTCACATCCCCTGAAGCTGCAATTCACGGAAAAAAAAAGAAAGTTTACTGTCACAATCGCCCAGCCATGTAGAGAGGTGTGGCCGCTCTCCAAGTCTCATTAACGCCCTTAAATAAAGACACATGGGTCTAGCCCAATAGGTATCATGTCGAACAACAGATCGTGTGGGAATTTCATGTTGCCTAACAGCAAACAGCTTGGGAATATCATGGTAAACACGAGAGCAATACTGTAGTGGCGTCCCGACGAACGATGATTGTGGTTCTGGAAGCCGGTTATGGAAATGAACATAAGACTTCCACTGTGAACTACGCCATTACTGATATAGCATTATGACCCCACGAAGGAACGGAATGATTTAACTTCCGAAATTCTGAAATAAAATCTGGCAACTAATTGTGTAGCTCAAAATTTTTTCTTTTAGAACATTACCAAGTTTGAACCAAGCAGATGGAACACTAGGTTAGAATTAAACATCTGAAATACGAGGTTAGAATTATAGAATTTAGCAGATGAGATACGAGGTTAGAATGATAGAATTTAGCAGATGAAATACGAGGTTAGAATTATAGAATTTAGCAGATAAAATACGAGGTTAGAATGATAGAATTTAGGTTAGAATTACAGAATTTAACATGAAATACGACGTTAGAATTGAAGGGATGATATTTCCATCGTCCATCTGGAAAGGCAAGAGAAAACCAGCATACATGACAACGTAACTCGTCCATGAAGAGAAAATGAAATGCCAAACAGCGTGGGAACCATGGGTAGTCTGACCTAACGGAACACCAAGGGGGGAAAAAAAGAGAGTTTCGTAAAAGCCAGACCTAACGACAAAATAAGTATGAAAACATCGAGATCAGAGCTCATGCACTCATGAAAAAGACAGAGAAACGAGAAACATACAATGCCAACGGTGAAATGGTGAACGAAAATGAGAGAGACAAGGGCATGAATCCCTCCCCAAGGAGAGAACGCTCTAGTCATTAATGCAAACACGTGCAACTCTTTTATCTCTATTGATGCCCAGGAACCCGCTGATTTTGCTCCGTGTATCTACAGCCTCGTACCAAATGCTATAAATAAGTTATATGCCACACGAAAACTTTGTTAGTCGACCGGAAAACCTTCCCACTTCATAAATGGTGTGTGACTGAAACACGACCGAGAGAGGGAGATCAGGTTTCAGATGGCCTCCTAAACTCTAACCACTAGTTTTTATATTCTGGCGAAACAGGAAAGAGAGGCTCCGCCAGGGCGCCGCCACGGTCTCTCGGTTAATGATGATTCACTACAAGAAACGTCACGTGACAGGCTAAACAATGGGGACTCCCAGGAATCACCGAGTGTAAAATAAATTTAGACAACGGATACCCTCCGTCCTCGAGCATATATGCCAGAGGTCACCATCGACTAGAATGCAGGACTCGTCTAATTAACTGGAGATATATATGTGATAATTAAACTCGACTTTGACCTCCTACATGTGTGCTTTATCAGCTATCACACCAGTAATGGTCACAAACTTTTTTTAATGTATAATTTTAAACAAAACTTATATATACGTGAGTGTGTGTATGTGTGTGTTAAAGTGCATATACCCGTTAGCATAATCCTTGGAAAAAGCAAACAAGACAATTAAATCTTTTCTCAACTACACACGGGGAGTGTGGTCTGTGTCACGAGGGCTGTGTGGCACCGTTTGGAGGAGACCGCGAGGCTGTGGGACTGGTGTGGACCTGACATGAGTCACATACCCGTACTTGGATGAACCCAGCGAACACGAGCTACACCGAGAAAGTAACACCTTGAATTTCTGGAATGAGGACCCACGATCGACCACGATCACTGAGCTGGTCAACGAATGCCTGAGGGACGTGACGATACTAACTTCATAAAAGCGAGTTTAAGAGGATTATGAGCCAAATACATACCAGGGTTGGTTGATTAAGAGGGTTCAAGGCCAGAATGGTCGTTATGATTAACAGGTTCACAGAAATCTGTTATGAAATTAGACCAGTTGTCTCTGAGGTACCCCAGAAATTAGGTCAGATTAGACTATGAAGATTATGTCAGGATGTAAAACAATCGAGAAAATATATTAGAAAGCAAAATTAGACTTTGTAAACTGTGGCACACCTTTCTTCTTTTTTAATATCAATACCTAACACAGATATGTCAAATGGTTACGTTCGTTAACAGACGAAAGTTAAAGATAGGTATAATAATAATAATAATAATAATAATAATAATAAGATGGCTTACTAACAGAAAATGACTTGGTGTCACTATGACCTTTCCTTTCAAATCTGTTTCTGTACACAGAATCAGGGAGAGATCACGTACCGAAGATAAAGAAATACAATTTCGCTACGTGCGTCACTGAAGTTCGGCGAAGGAAGTCGACTTCAGAAACCGGAACGACCAACTGGAGACAGATCCAGCAAGGCTGTGCAGGACATACACGAAGTTACTGAAGGAAGAACATGGACTTACCACACCTTGTTACTGGGTGTTTCGGAGGTAGTTAGACATGGACGAAATTCCCTGAAGAACGTTAACAAGCGCAGGAAAACACTAACTGACACGAAAGGAAAAAGGTGATGGACGAAGTATTTTACAACCTAGTGATGTGGAACGTAATGTAGCTGTGTGGAAGAAAGTAGCGGAGTCAGCATCATAAGACAAACTCGTATCCCACACTGAACTGGACGATTTGCATACATCAACATGGATTCATGTCAGACGAGATGTAGGTTAATAACAACCTGCTTGACGCCTGGAAATTAGCGGCAGTTATATGATAGAACCAACAATCTATGTTATGATAAATCATTTTATGCTGTTCCCCACATATAGTCGACGTACCAAAAGCATATGGCATTCAGGGCAACGTACTGAACCGGACTGAAAGCTTTCTAAGTAACAGTAAAATAAAAAAGAAAAATAAGATTAGGGTTCAGCAGACACTGAAGTGCCCCAAGGATCCTTTTTGGGGACCCATTCCGTTCCCAGTATATGTAAATGACATTCATGGGGTTATAAAACTCAAAAGGATGCACATCATACGAGGAACTTAAAAAATTAATATAACGATTACACATGGAAATAAGAGAACACAACATAATGTTGAAGGGAGACACTCCACTGAGAAGGAACAGAATTGAGATCTGTAAGGAAATCCTTTTAGCCACGTAGAAAATTATTCTTTATGATAAAGCTGTGCTCAAGTTTGGTTACTATTTTAAACACTATTTGCTAGACTGGGGTAAATACTGTGCAAGGCTTATACAAACTCGTTAACACAACGTAAATACGGAGCTAAGCTTATAAAAACTCACTGGCACTTGAGTATAAATCTAATTTAGCATTTCTCTAGCGACGTCGAAAGGATCCAGGTCATACATTTTTTTGATAAATGGTAACCAGTTACTCGTGCCAATTCCTTTGGGGAATTCATTGACATTTCCTAAAGTTACAAAAAAATAGTTTTCTTGGTTTTTTTTTGTTTCATTAATTCCCCTAAAATGTCATTTAATTTAATAGAGAGTTGTTCTTGGTAGGTAATTCGCCCAGAAATACTGACAGGCCATATTAATAGACTTTAAGCTCGGCGTCTCATATTTGTAAGAAATTCCTCACATCTAACCCCACATTTCGTCGCCCTAATCAATTATCCTACGAAGTTGCCCCAAAAAATATATATGGATTAATAAAGTAACAAGAAGAGAACATGGATACTTTGGTTACGACGCCGGGGGAAGAGATCTCATAAAAGTATCACTAAAAATGCGACTTCATTTGCATGACTGACCTACACCTCACCCACCATTCCTGCTCCCATGTCATGTGACACGCAGTCACTGATGAACGCGACTTCAAACAAGTTAATTGTGGTTAGCAATAATTATATAAGGAATATCACTGTCAGTTCGCCCTCAACATTCTTTTTCTTCATACATCAAACACCTCTTTGAATGCTTAATCATTATCCCCCCCTTAATTACATCAATCCCGGAGAAACACGAGGAAGAACCACACCTTCCCATACGTGCCCGATATTTTCCTGGTCATAATTTTCAGCTGGGAAATCAAATGGCCACATACGAAAATAACACGGCATATTCCCCCATTTCCCCCCACACACAAACCGCCATTTTCCTGGGATATTCATCAAGGACAGCCTCCTGTTGTTATGAATACTGATGAGGGCTAAGCCCATCTACTCAGGTAAATATAGTGACGATTGGAGAACGTTATTCGTGGCACTTGAATACACGAATGGATTCTACACCCCACCCCCCAAACCCGCTGAAGTTACCGATGATTACAGCTGTACTCATGACCAATGCCCAGGTGAACCTCATATTTGGTCTCGACATCCTTATAACCCCTCCACGTAACGGGGTACGAAAATACCCCATGACACACAAAAAAACATCTTACCACGAGAATCAGCTGGCGTGGGGACACCATCACAATGCGCGGGCTGAGCACACACACCGCACACGATCACTGTACACGAACAGGAAGCTTAAAGTGTAATGAAAATGTATGGAGGCAATGTTTCCAGGGATATACGGTTTCCTTCATCCACCTCAGCACGCAATTCACAGGCGACTGAAGGCTAACGGGCACCTAAGGTCAGAGTGGACCCGTTCGACCCTCTGGCTCTGGCTTCCGTACCGTATATCCAAGTTTCACCTGAAACAAGACTGTTTTCTCGGTAATTAACGGCTGAGACGTATAGTTTACACGATCATAATATGGAAATTATGTAATAACGCTAGAAAGAACGAGAACTGAAGGCAGCGACCCAAATCTTAGACTTTGAACCCATGTCGCGAGAGCGTCGTTGGCTGATGACGTAACATTACCGCGTTCGTTTTGAAGAGACGTAAACAGCCCACCAAGCGGCTGACTAGATATCATAAATATTCGTTAGTTTTAAAGACAACTGAACTCAAAAATAAGATTTGGACAACAAGGATCATAAAATGACAATAATGCAATGCTCTCACCACCAAGCCAAAGAATGACTGATGAGTACATTTGTGTAATGATGCATAAAAAAAAAAAAACGGGTACTGTCGCCCACGAAGAAGGCGACCAAATTGATCGCGTCTTTACACGTTTTAATGCTTGCTTGTGGTAGTGGGCATTTAGCCTCTGTCCACAGTATTGGGAATCAATAACCTCTTTCCACAGTAGGGGGGAAGGGAGTTCTACAATAAGTTGGTGTGACTGATTACTGTTCAGTATTGGGCGAATATTTCACACAACTGGGCTCCATACATAAAATAAATATGTAATTAAGTGGTAGTTTTACACAACTGAGACATTAGATGTGTATGTGTGTTACAATTACCCTTTTGTACGTTATGAAAAGAGTTCTACACTTCGGGCCACCAATTTTGGAACTACAAATGAAAAGATTTTGCCACACACACGGGGCTAGAGCGTTGCGCTTACCGCAGAATAAAAAATATACGAGTGAGAGTCATACCAATTATATGTCGAGCGTCTGGTGTAAGATGGTGATTGGGTGTTGAAGGATTGAACCCCATCTTCAAAACGGTTCTAATGATGCAGAAACAAAAGAGAAGAGACACCCTTGGCCAAGTAAGGAGAGCTGGACTTACATTCATCCATTCAGATATTACCAGGAAAACATTGAAACACCGCCATGGTATACGAGTTGACACAAGTTGCCAACTAGTCGTTTAATTTAAACTACCAGTGCGAACGACCTAAGGCTACCCTCCCTACTTGACAGCCAAGATAAAAGAGAGATTTTTTTGTTACTCTTAAATTTATAATTCTTTTTATTATCAGCGTACACTTAAAATTATCATTGATAAAAATGGCCAATTTGGAGACCTGGCAACTATGCACAGTCGTAGGAGACTACAATATCACCAAAATATTTTTTTCCGGATCAATAATTTTGTAGTAGTTATTCGTATAGGAGATAACCTTCGATAATCGCAGGAATAAATAATCGTCGATAATCGGATAGAGTGAATTGGAACGATATGGTATACCGGGGTCGACGTGCTGTCAGTGGACTGAAGCGTCTGGGGTAAACCATGCAAAGTTTTGTGGGGCCTGGATGTGGAAAGGGAGCTGTGGTTTCGGTGCATTATACATAACAGTTAGAGACTGAGTGTGAACGAATGTGGCCTTTGTTATCTTTTCCTAGCACTACCTCGCGGGGGGAGGAGGGGAGGATGCTATTTCATGTGTGACTGGATGGTGACGAGAATAAATAAAGGCAGCAAGAATATGTACATGTGTATATATGTATATGTCTATGTATATGTATGTATACGTTGAAGTGTATAGGAATGTATATGTGCGTGTGTGGAAGGTGTATGTATGTATATGCGTGTGTATGTGGGTGAGTTGAGCCATTCTTTCGTTTGTTTCCTTGCGCTACCTCGCTAACGCGGGAGACAGCGACAAAGTATACTATATATATATATATATATATATATATATATATATATATATATATATATATATATATATATATATATATTTGACAACCTTCACCAGTGCTTGCAAACAACAGTGAGGCTCTCTGTTGCCGGTACTTTTGACCCTTTAAGCACCAATTAGCGTCTCGTCAGGTCAAATCAGGTCAGGTCAGGTCACAGGTTCCCGTCATCGCTTCTGGCCATCGTCGGGTGGTGGTCTCTGAGCCAACACCAGGCCAGACAGACCCACTGACTCGCAGGCGAGGGAGGGAGGGAGGGAAGAAATCTTTCCCAGGAACTTGTGGGGCTTTCCCTCCCAGTAATCTCCCCACCAACCTCCTCCCCCAGTCACCCTCCCCCACCAACATTCAGCCTAGGCCACGCCTCCAAACCACGCCCCCCTCGTCCCATGTAACCACCCCTCCTTCTCCTCCCTACCCCCTCAAGCCCCGCTTTCCGTAATCTCCCCACCACCCCAGCCTCTCTCTCTCTCTCTCTCTCTCTCTCTCTCTCTCTCTCTCTCTCTCTCTCTCTCTCTCTCTCTCTCCCCAGTTACCCTCCCCAACCATTTACCCTCCCACTCCAATAGCCAGCCCAGGCCACGCCCCCAGAACACGCCCCTTCAACCCTTCACCCCCCTCTTCCTCCTTCCCACCACCACCTCCTCACCCCCCCAGATGTCTGGGGAGATGGTGACTCACTCCCTCAGCTCCCGTGTGTACCAGTCCTGGTGACCAGGCCAGGAGCCCCCGTGGGCCCCGTCTGGGGCACCTGGTGACCAGACTAGAGGCCCCTCGGGGGACCAAGTCTGGGGCACCTGGTGACCAGGCCAGGGGCCCACGAGGGTCCCGTCTGGGGCTCCTGGTGATAAGACCAGCGCCCCCCCCCCCAGGGGCCCACGCCTGGGGCACCTGGCGATCAGGCTAGGGACCCCCGGGGACCCACGTCACGGGCACCTGGTGACACGGTACAAGTACCAGCCCCCCCCACCCCCACCCCGCCTGGAGGAGGTAATATTGATGGCTGAAGACCCTCAACTCCCCCCCCCCCCCCGCCTCCTCCCGCAGACCACCCCTCCAATCACCCAGACCTGTTCCCCCGGTACGCCGACCGTCACGGGCCACACCTCTCATGTGTGGCCAGGAGTGTCATATGTGGCCACAGCTGTCAGGTATGGTCATATGTGGCCACAGCTGTCAGGTATGGTCATATGTGACTACACCTGTCAAGTATCATGAGACCTATCATGTGACCACACCTGTCAAGTATCATGAGACCTATCATGTGGCCACACCTGTCATGTGTGGCCAAGGGTGTCATACATGTGTCAAACCTTTTCATGTATGGCCAGGGCTTTTATATGGGGCCCACACCTGTCATATGTGGCCAGGCCTGTCGTGTGTGGCCACACCTGTCATATGTGGCCAAGTGGAGGGTGGAGGTGTGGTCGAGCAGGTTGTTTCTGTCCGTCGCTCCATCACCCACGATTGACTGTGAAGGGATACGAACGAGGGTGGCCCAACTGACGCCTTTGGCTGGGTGTTGACCAGGTGGGGGATGGGAAAGGTCTGAGAGGGACGGTTAAAGTGGCCACACAGCTGACAGCTGAAGGGTACGACGATGCGTCATACAGGTCCATGGAATTGTGCCAATACAGGAGAGTAACTTGGTAACACAAGACCTGATGGTCTATGACGAGGTTATCTGCTGAAGGACAGTACATGGGAAGGACAGATGACACAAGACCTGATGGTCTATGACGAGGTTATCTGCTGAAGGACAGTACATGGGAAGGACAGATAACACAAGACCTGATGGTCTACGACGAGGTCATCTGCTGCAGCAGGACTTTAATAACATCCCAAATTCCTCGCCCGTATTGATAGAAACGTCATAGAAATACAGAAGAGCTTTCAATGTAGCAGTGGCGCCTTCTCTACATGCGTACCCTAGGCTTACAAGGCGCGAGTGGAGAAGGAAGCAGTAGATCTACCACGGGGAAAAATTCGCCCGTGTGTACTGGCGGACGAGAGGCGTTTCTCCCAGATCTTCGGGTGGAGAATAGGGCCGTTCCCCCCGTCCCTGGACGCCACGCCCATCCCACCCACTCCTCCCCCGGCACACGACTCTTGGCCCCTCCCCCACGAAGGCACTGGCTCCTCCCCTACCGTGGCACTCCGCCTCCTCCCCCGCCGCGGGCGACTCAGGCGTCCATCGTCTCGCTCGCAGCAGGAGACGTCTCCCCCGCCTGTTTATTTTGACCTCCGTGGTGACCCGAGGTGACCCGGCGGCAGCTCTGACCCCACCCTCCCGGAAAGTACATGCAGGAGGAACACCTCCCCGCGCTCCAGACCAGGGCATGCCTCGCGAACACGCCCCAAAGCAGTGAGACCTGCCCTCATGCTGACGGCACTCGTGATCAGTGACCGTCTCCCACGGCAGCGTATCAAACCCCGAGCGAGGTCGCCCCCCTTTCTTCACCGCCAGGTTGAGGCGGAGGAGCTAACGATCGTGTCCCCTCAGGTCAATCAGTAGCGTACGTTTGTGAAGCGTGAGACATTAGGCTTTTCGCGCCAGCTGGGCGAACGCAAGGCGAGGTCGTCCTCAAACCCCAGCCCCAAGGCGCGTCTGCGTTGCCGGGTCCAGCCACTTCAGAAAATGTGAACGTGCTAGAAGGCAACTGCAGCGGGTAGAAGATGTCAACTCCACGACCAGTGAAGTCCACAGGTCAGGAGGAGGTGAGGCCCCTCTGATCCTACGAGTTGTGTGCTGGGTAGGGTCGTGAGTGTGATCAGAGCCAAGCCAGAGGTAGTATGGGACCAGCCCACACTGAAGCCCCTAGAGATACTACCATACTCAGGAGGTAAGACGAGCCAGGAGCCTCGCCACCTGCAGGTGAACGTATACTAAGACACAGCGGACGTGAGTGTAGCACCAGTGCGACACGGTAGACGGAGTTGGTTCGTCTGGGAGACACGGCCATATGGACGACAAAATGTTAGAGGGCGGAGGAGGAGGAGGAGGGGGCGCAGCCGGGGGCTTCCCCGACGCCCACCTGAGGGGCCTGCGGGCGGGCGTGGGCGTCAGCATGGGCGGCTACTCCATCAACGGCCTCCTGACCCCAACCTCCCAGGGCGGCGACCAGAGCCCAGGGCTACTCCACAACCTGACGCCCATAAAGTACGGTGAGTCCTGAGAGAGAGAGAGAGAGAGAGAGAGAGAGAGAGAGAGAGAGAGAGAGAGAGAGAGAGAGAGAGAGAGAGAGAGAGAGAGAGAGCCTTGATTGAGGGATTTAAGATCACTGTAGACGAAGATGTTTCAGTACTTCATTTGCTGTTTTGCTCCACTTGAGAAACAAAACAAAAAAAAAATTCTTCTATCATTTCTTGATATGAAAAAAAGACCCGGTTTGATCAGGGATTTGTGGGAATTGTCGCCGACCAGCTTCCACTTCTACGCTGGTCTGCGTAGCCCGATTAAGAGGGGGGAAAAATAGTAGCATTTTATAGTAAAAGTAAAAATACCAGAACGCGCTGACACCGCGGTATATGTACAACCACACCATAATCATGGAGCGTAACGCACGCCAACATATCTGAACGAATCATGAACATTTCACGTGGGTCCAGCGGCCAAAATCACTGCTGGGTAATGTGTTGATGGAGTGAAGGGTATCGGTGACCGGATGACGGAGTCTGTACATCCCAGATGTAATGTTTGAAAACGGATGCTTCTACGACTGAAAGGCAATCATGCTATTGTATTTTCCTACGAAAGGTACTGTAGTGGACGGCTGGTCTAGTAATGGAGAACAGAAGGTACTGTAGTGGACGGAGGGTATTGTAGCGGAAGACGGGTATTGTAGGGGAGAGAGAGAGAGAGAGAGAGAGAGAGAGAGAGAGAGAGAGAGAGTCAAGTACTGTACGTGACGGCAGGTAATGTAGTAGACGGAGGGTACTGTAGTGGATGTCAGGTATCGTCGTAGACGACAGCGGCTATTGTATTAGACGGGAGATACTGAAGCGGACTGTACCAGACGGACAGATAATGTAGCTCATGAAGTCATGAAATGTGTAGGGATATGGGAGGGAGACAGAACCAAGCACGGAGGCACGGAAGGACATGACACGCAAACAACAACTGATCTTACCAATACATATGGTCATTCTCAGCTCACTACGTCGGTCGCAAGGCAGGTACGTAGTGTTTACAATCCCTCCAGCGCTCACCACTGCACTAATAACTCTTCCCAGGACTATCCACAACCCTGGGTCTTCTTCACATTATTCACAAAATTTTTTTTCGAAATAGCTGTTTTCGCACAGTCCGTCACGCCCATATCTGCCACATATTGGTTTCCACGTCATCTCAACGTCACCAGAAGCCATGTTGTCACGTCTATATGTAGGTTAAACCCTTCACTAAAACTCAATACATACACTTTTATTTCCCCAGCACAGAGTTAAGAGCTAAACAAAGCACAGCTCACTATGCGAGACCGTAAAATATGTCACGCTGCAACACAGCTTCTCAAGCCTAGCCACTCCAAGCCTCGCACAAGCACACATTTTTTTTTCCCCCTTCCTTCCTTCCTTCACATTTTCACAGGAGGAGCCCTCCTGATGGCCGAGTTGTGAGAGGAGTTATAAAGGAGTCTGGGTTTTCCGCGGCGGTGGTGACCGTGTCTTATATACGGAGCAAGGCAGACTAAATCGTTTACCCTAACTCAATGACCGCTATTAGGCTAACTTGGTTACCGCCCGGCTGCCCGGTCTGTATTCGACGCCGCCGCCGACGCTAACGCCCGCGCCACCTTCGTGCACATTTCACCCTTTTATCATAACCTTGAAGCTCTTGCTAGAACCCCATACCCCAAAATGGATCATGGGGGGGTTTTTGTTTATAATCGTGAAAGCCTCGGATTACCGCCACCTTTAGGATGAAAACTCTTCAGACCATTCTTACGGAAGCGCCTTTGTCTACGAAAATCACGTTCAATGTTAGGATCAGATTCTTTTACACCTTCTTTATCTACTCACTTGTATACTACCCGAATAGAAAACACTTCAGTTAATACTGTGAGGCTAAAACTTCCTTCCTCGAAAGATACATTTTCCAAGTAATTAATGTCATCGAATTAACACATTATACGAGTTGTATTTATATTACAATACACACTAACACACACACATGCGTCTCAATAAATGTATGGAAGTTTATGTAGCGTTCAGATGTCAGTAGAAAAGCTTATAGATAAGTCTTTAAGGTGATATCAACAGATAAATATGGTAACATCATGTGGTGCCCCGTAGCGCATGCATTTCAAATCCATCCAGACTAATACGAAATATCCTGTGGCTAAATAACACTGAAAAAGAATTCGTAATTGTGTCCATATAAAAGATCCAGTGGTTGAGCCTTTTCAAAGTTCCTTTTACGAGCAGATAATCGTTATTTTGAGTCAACATTGCTGACCTTTGTCTAATATTAATTTGACTAAGATATCAAAGAGATACAGGGAAATTCAAGCAGCAACAGATAACTGGGTTGCTTCGAGACTGCGATCGTAAATCATTCAATACATCAACAATCCTGTGGAAGGCAAAATACTTTGTCTCATTCGAGATAAAACGTTTTTGCTCACGAGACTGTATCTATTGTTAGAGCTGTATGTAGTCAGTCACTCCATTCAATCAACTAAGAGTAAGGGTGATTGCCCTAGTCTTAGAATGATAATTCCTACTTAGAATCTCGTTCGCTCTTTTCAATGTTGCTTTGCTCGGCTTACTTTAGTTTCTGGTCACCAGAGATTACTACGCTCAAGTCTTTTTCCCACTTACCTTAATAAGGAAAAAGAGAATTCATATAATACCTTACATATTTTTGTTTTTACTAACGATATATGATATTTTGCACTTATCGATATCAAAATTCAATTGCCATTTATGAGAGCCATGTTCATCAGTCTGCCTCTATTAGGCTAGAGCTACAGACGTTCATCTGTTGATTTACTTCCCATTTTAGCGTCATGCGCGAAGTCTATCATCTTTGAGCAGCGCATTATATTATTAATATGCGAGAAAGGGAACCGGTCCAAACACTAGTCCCTGTGGCACACCACCTGTTACTTGGATTCTGAGTAGAAAGACTATGAATTTGAGTTACAACTTCACTCGTGAGTTACAACTTCACTCGTGAGTTACAACTTCACTCACGAATTACAACTTCACTCGCGAGTTACAGCTTCACTCGTGAGTTACAGCTTCACTCACCTTGACAGCCTAGCTAGGATGCTACTCCCTAATGATATCTAAGACTGTATGCAACGCTAACCACGGAAACAATTAAGCGTCAGCATACAGCTTGCCAGTGTACGTCACCCTTGCCAGTGTACGTCACCACGGGAACTATAATTTCCCAAAAAAAAGAAATAAGTTTCGAACTTAAGTCTCTATCGGACATGAAGATTGAAAGAGGCCACTTACATACCTTGGCGGCAGCACCGTGACTGCTGTTCATACGACTCTCCCGTGCTTGCAACTTGCATTTTGCTGTGATGTGTTGCAAATACGTGGCCACGTAGTAACTGTATCAGTTTGGGATTCCCATTCTTCAACGTGGCGGGGAAGAAGTTACTTTGCCATAAGCGAGATCACAACTCAAGTCTTCCTTGTTTACCAAGTGTCTCGTCTTATAACGGGGTCACTATTCACATAACTACTCTCATTATTCCGTTCCCAATTTTAAGATAAGGATTGGGTAACTCTAATAGGCTGTAAACATCACTTAAACACACAATCTCAAGACATTTCCAGCTCGTTACAATGGTACGTGGACTTCTGCACTTGAAAAACGTTCTTAAGAAGATAATTACATTGCTAGAATTACTTTTACTATATTTACATAAGTATTACGT